>NC_134818.1:21925834-21928334 GCF_046742065.1 Oratosquilla oratoria | reverse complement strand
GAGTAATCATGCTCATTCGATACCCTCACACAAATACACGCATACGTACACGCATATGCATAGGCGTGGGCACGCTTATCAACACGCATATACACGTATACACATACATTCACACAAACGCACATATACATATGCACATACGCATACAATTACACCTACACCTACACCTACAAACACATATTCATACACATACATATGCACATACACATACACATAAACATATATATAAACTCATCTGCTGGGATTCAAACTCCCACCTGAGCGGCTTGCCTCTTACAAGACGAGAATCGTACCATCACGCCATCCTGACCCTTCAAAACGTGATGGTACGATTCTCGTCTTGTAAGACGCAAGCCGCTCAGGCGGGAGTTCGAATCCCAGCAGATGAGTTTATTTCCAAATGTCAATTGACACAAACATATATATACACATATGTATGCACATACACATGCACATACATATACACATACACATACACATACACATACACATGCACATACACATACACATACACACACATATACATACACATACCTCTGCTTAGGGCAGTCCGTCACAATGCTTCGGTGAGGTGAAATGACGTCAGTGAAGTTAGGTGGTGATGCTGAGGTCTTTGTCGTTGGTTTCAGCGGGTGACTGTAGATCTCAATTTTTTCCCACAAACCTTCCACGCTTCTGGCAATTCCGATATAGATCAGGTGGATAAACTCTATTGTTGGGCTGAAGTCTTTTTTCCGCTGGTTGTCTATTGCTTGACTACGAATAGACTCAAGATGTTTCACTCCTTGCGAGCACTTTGCACGCCATGAGGGACAATCAGAGGCTTTGGATTCGAGAGCAGTTTGTGCGATGTTACACCTCTTGAGCGTAGTTTTAGCTGGTCTTTATAACACAGTTTCTGGTCCCTTGCATTGCGACGTGCATTAGGTAGTTGCCCATAAATAATTTATCGGGTTCTCAGGCATGCGAGTAACGTGACCCACCCATTGTAGCTGTCGTTTTGATAGCGATGCTTCAACGCTTGAGATTTGTGCACGTTGCAAAATTTTAGTGTGAGGTACTTTATTTTGCCATGTTATGCCCAGGATTCTTTGAAGACATGAAAGGTGGAAGGCCTCCAGAGTTTTTATATGACATATGTAGTTGGTCCATATTTCTAAGCTGTAGAGTGGAGTAGGGATGCAGACAGCTCTGTTGACGTTTTTTTTTAAAGGTTTCCGTTGTCAAATACCCAAGAGCGTAGACTGCCAAAAGATGCGGATGCGAGGTAGATTCTTGACTGAACTTCATCGTCTACATTGTGTTTTGGTGTTGTTATGATGCCGAGGTAGGTGAACTGTTTCACTTGCTTGAGCTGTTCACCATTGGTTTGAAAAAGAGGGGGCGGAACTGTGTCTGTTCTGTGTTGTGCAAGTATCTCTGTCTTTGTGTTGACATACAGACCCATGGATTAGTAGACTGCATAGACTGAGATAGTGTGTTGTAGGGCTTCTGCGGAGTGAGCCAGCGGGGCATAGTCGTAAGCGTATTGTATTTCTATGAGGTGAGCAGTGGTAAGTTTGTTGCGGACCTGTAGGCGACGGAGGTTAAAGAGGTTCTCATATAGGCGGTATTGTATCCACACTCTGTTGTCATCATTGAGCTTATTGTGGATAAGGGTTATGATGGCAGCTAAAAACAGGTTGAATATCATGGGTGCCAGGACATAGCCTTGTTTCAACAGATTAGCCAAACAGTTAGCCAGACCACTCTCACAAATGTTAGGATCAATAAACTGAACCTATCTAAAGAATTCAGGAGATATGATAAATGGATTAAAAGATATATAATTCAAATACAAGAAACTATACAACCTAGATATAATATCGCTCTTTACAAATATTCCAAGAAATGGGGCAGTGGACGCTATAGAAAATAGTAAGAGAAAGGATAGATGACAATAAACTACCCATTCCAAAACCAGACTATTTACAAGCAATTTCATTATACATTAACTTCGACCCCTTTGCATTCAACCAAGAAGAATATAGACAACACTACGGTCTCCCTATGGGGTCACCGTTTAGTGCAATAGCTGCATTTTTTTTTGAGACATTAGAAATAGACAACATACAAAGAATAATAAGCAGACATACCACATGACTAAGGTATGTAGACGACATATTAATCATAACACCCAAAACCACAAACATCCATGACAAAGTCCGATTATTACATAATGTACACGAAAAGATCAAATTCAAATTAGAAGAACAAGAAGGGTGTTTATCTTTTTTAGACACAACAATTATCAGAACAGATTCAGGCCCAATATATAAAGAACACAAAAAACAAACCAACTAAGAAGATTATGTTCACCATCTATCAGGTCACAGTGAAAAAATTAAATCAGGTATAATCACTGAATTCTTCCTACGCGCATACAAAATACGTAGAACAGAATATATAGAAGACGAAATAAAACACATAATTTCAATGTTTCAAAAATGAAAATATCCTA
>NC_134818.1:21903334-21920834 GCF_046742065.1 Oratosquilla oratoria | reverse complement strand
TCTCTCTCTCTCTCTCTCTCTCTCTCTCTCTCTCTCTCTCTCTCTCTCTCTCTCTCTCTCTCTCTCCTCTCTCCATCACTCCACCCTCTCCCTATCTCCCTTTCTCTCCCCTCCTCCTTTCCCTCCCTCTCCTCTCCCTCTCTCCTCATCCTCTCTCGCTCTCTCTCACCTCTACATCTCCCTTTCCCCTCCCCCCTTACCCCACTATCTCCCTTTCCCCCTCCCTCTCCCCTCCCTCTCCCCCTCTTCAAGAAGTCAGAGGCGAAGAGGAAAATAGATGTGAGTTCTTCTTTTCAGTGGTGAAAAATTCCTTTTGAAACAAAGAAATACCCATTTCGATTGCGAAAAAAATTACCCATCTATGTTTAAAAAAAATACCTTTTTGAGATTAAATGAATGTCTTTTTACCTAAAATATTACCAATTTGTGTATAAAACTAATCTTTTATATCTTTGCTGAGAAGTGCTCGTCCAAGTATAAGAATATATTTTTGTTCTTAGAAAAATATCCTTTAATCTTAAAAATTACTCCTCTGAGCTTAAGATATTTCCCTTTTCAGCATAAAAGTTAATTTTGAGTATAGAATTACCTTTCCGAGCGTAGAAGAACACACTTTTGAAAAAACGAGTAAATTTTTTTTTTTTTTTTTTTAGAAGATATATTTTTAGCGTAACGGTTGAGCATGAAATGCAAGCATTGCCTTTATCAACTCAAAATTATTTGAATATATATATATAGAAACCCTTCATACTATCACTTGTATGTATAGATACCTTTCTGAGCATTAAGATTACGTCTGAGCGTAAAAAAAGACCTTTCTGGGTGCAAAATATTGATCCCTTTGATTTTGAATTATTTGTCTTTCTTGACGTCAATAATTTCCATTTTCGGTGTAAATAATTACCCTTTTGAGCGTACGTAATTACTTTTTTCAGAGTAAAAACTGAAAATTTGAGCGTAAAAATATTACTTTTTGAGCGTGAAATATTATATTAACATTGAATATTATCCTTTTGAGTTCAGAAAAATATCCTTTTGAACCTAAAATAATATTCCTTCGACGGAAAAATATCTTTTTGAACAAGAAATTTCTCCTTTGACCATAAAAACATCTTAGAGTGAAAAAACCCAATTAGATAATCCTTTCTGAGCATGACATACAAAAAATTGTTGCCACAGTGACCCACATCAATGCAAAAAGCCTTCATGAATAGTTCACTGGTATTCTTCGTCTGAAGACTGATAACAACTATTCAGCTGATTGAGCAACCAAGGGTTCTGGTGACAAAGATTTTTGATTGCTAATACAAGTAATTTCAATCTTTAACTGTTGATCTTGTTGCCTCCAGGTGACTTTGTTTAGCTGAAGAAAGGATTACAAAAGATTACAAAGGAGGAGAATGCCAACAGGAGACCTTTTGGTCCATAACTAGGTCGGATGAGAAAATATATATATATGTATATAATAATGATAAAAGAAGTAGAATAAAATAAAAATTATGATAATATAAATAATAATAAATAAAATAAATAAATGTATAGGTATAGTTAAATAATAAACAAACAGGTAAATAGTAATTAATGATAAATTGGCAGAAATAATAATAAATGGTAATCAAGCAAATTATAATAAACAAACAGAAAACAATAGCATACAAATAAATAAATAGTATAAAATAAATAGCAGGCATCTTGCTTAGGTGTTTATCTAAACGAATCTTAAAGCTTCGAACTGAACTAAATTGCACTGCCTCTGCAGGAAGTTTATTCCATTCATTAACTACACGGTTGGCGAAGTTGTTCTACCCATTTCCAAATTTCTGACAGCTTGAGACCATTATTTCTTGTCGGATTCTCATTCAATATGAAAATGTTGTCACTTTTGATGTCAATACCCTTTAGAATCTTAAAGACCTGTATCCAGTCTACGCTTTTTTAGGGAAAACATATTCATATGTTTTAGTCGATTTTCGTATGATTTATTTTTGATATTTGGAATCAGTTTTGTGGCCCGCTGTTGTACTTTTTCCAATCTGTCAATGTCTTTAATGAGATTCGGTGACCATACGGAAACAGCATATTCCAAATGTGGACGAACTAACGATTCATATTGCTTGTTAATGAGAGATGAAATTTTGAAGTCAAAAGATCGCGCAATCAGTCCTAGAATCTTCTTTGCTTTCTCAGAGGCTGAAATACACTGCTTAGATGATTTGAGGTCGTTACTGATAATTACGCCGAGATCTTTTTCACTATCCACTTTTGTTAACGAATTTCCAAATAACTTGTAATCGTACTCACTGTTATTTTTACCTATGTGCATAACCTTGCATTTATTTGTGTTAAATTTCATTAACCACTTTTCAGACTATTACTGTAGTTTATCTAAATCTTCTTGAATATCTAATTGGTTTATGTGATCATTTGTCATTCCACACAGTTTTGTATCATCAGAAAATTTGGAGACAATAGATTTCAGTCCGTGGTCTATATCATTTATATATACTATGAATAGAAGTGACCCAAGAACGGAACCCTGAGGAACTCCACTTGTAACATTTTTCCATTTAGAAGTTTTGCCATTTAGAACAACTCTGTTTTCGGTCGTTCGATCAATTATTAGTCTAACTCAATAGGCTGCCACTTATTCCGTGTGAAGCTAGTTTAGTAAGTAGTCTTTCGTGGGAGACGGTATCGAAAGCGTTTGCAAAGTCTAGATATATTAAATCTGTATTGTTTCTTTTGTCGTAATTCGATATGACTGTGTTGTAGAATTCGAATAAGTTACTCACGCAAGAACGTTTCCGTCTGAATCCATGCTGGCTATCATTTATCAAACAGTTACTTACTAAATGATGTTCGATAGCATCTCTGATGATAGTTTCCATAATTTTTCCTACGGCTGAAGTCAAGCTTATGGGCCTGGAGTTATTTGTTTTCTTTTTGTCACCTTTTTTGAATATGGGAGTAACGTTAGCTAGCTTCCATTCTCTTGGGATATCTCTGGATATGATGACTTTGTTGAAAATAATTTATAATAGAACAAGAATCTTATTCTTCATTTCCTTTAAGATTCTTGGATGCCAACCGTCAGGCCCTGGTGTTTTATCAAATTTGTAAGTTTTTCTATGCACCTTCCTGCAGTCAGTGTCTCTTCTTATGCTCTGAGGCTTGTGTACATTTTCAGAATTGTGTACATCTTAAGACTTGTGTACATCTTGACAAGTGTACATTTCAAGAGTTGTATACATCTAAAAACTTGTGTATCTCAAGACTTGCGTACATTTTCAGATTTGTGTACATCTTAAGACTAGTGTACATCTTAAGACTTGTTTACAGTCCGACTTCTGTACATCTTAAGACTTGGGTACATTTTTATACTTGTGTACATCTTAAGATTTATGTACATCTTAAGACTCGTGTACCTTTTCAGATTTGTGTACATATTAAGACGTGTTCAGTTCTGGTTTCGGTTAAGATACTCTTTCTCCTGTACTTTATGGATGTTGTTGTGATAAGCGGCAGACAATTACATTCGACTAGTGACAGTCCTTCAGGAGCCTTAAACGGCCTAGCGTTTGAGAGAATAACATTGCAAGTGTGCGCCGTTGTAACAAAAGGTTAGAAGAGGGATCTATCTGCTCCCGAAAAACGGACATACAGAAGAAAGCTTATGGATGAAAAGCCGGGTACACAGAAGAAAGTTCATGGTCGAAAAGCCGGATATACTGTAGAGGAGATAGCCTATTGCCGAAAAGCCGAATATACAGGAGATTACTCATAGAAAAAAAACACACACACACACATACCACGTCGAGACTGTACAAATTCACACCAGGCTTGTTGATAGGGTAAAAAAAAAAAAAAAAAAAAAAAAAAGCCGGAAGTACAGAGGAGTGGTTATGATCGAAAAGTTGGATGTAGAAAATATGTAGAGATGTACAGTACGAAAGAATGATTTTGGTAAGAAAGGCTGATAAACGGGATATGTATGGTTGAAAGGGAGACGTGGCAGCGGCAACGGCGACGACAACGATTCCTCCGCTCACGGTCCTCTCCTCCAGCGACAAGTCTTCCAGACATGACGTCATGTATCAATCCCTTTGCTGACAGTAGGTCTTGTTGATCATTGTTAAGGACTCTGCACTGCTTAACCCTCTTTGCCAAGAAAATGAAGAATTTGGTCAAAGTTGCGTCGGGCGATTTAACTCAATTTAAGAAAGAATCTCTTGCTGGGTGGACTAAAATCTGGATTATAAACAAAACATCTGTTTAAATATAGAAATTATAAGAATTAATGAGATTTATTGCATCTAACTTGTGTATATGGGCACATGTACTCCACCTTACATTGCTACATTCGGGGTAATTTTTCGTCTGAATTAAAAGTTACATAAATTAGTGCTTGCCTTTGGATCCTGACATTCTGACCACACCGTACAAATCCGGTCTCGAATTATGTCGTCCACATGTCATGCTTGACCTAGTTGATGAGCGCTCTTCACTCACACTACCTCTTCAGGTGAACTGTTCCATTTGTCCATTGTTCATTTTGAGAATTACTTATCCCTTTATTTATTTATTTACTTATATATTTATTTATCTATATATTTATTTATTTTCATTTATTTGTTTATTTTTTCATTTATTTATTCATTTATTTATTTATCTATTTATTTATTTATTTTCATTTTTTCCATTTATTTATTTATTTATTTATTTTTTCATTTATTTATTTATTTATTTACTTAATTATTTGATAATTCATTAATTTATTTATTCATTTATTTATTCATTCATTCGTTCATTCATTCAATTATCTATTTATTCATTTATTTATTTATTAGTTTATTATTTTCATTACTCTATTCATATATCTATTTATCTATATGTTTATTCATTATCAATTAATTAATTCATTCATTGATTAATTAATTTATTTATTTATTTATTTATTCATTTATTTGTTTATTTATCTATTTATTTATTCATTTATTCATTCATTTATTTATTCATTTATTCAGTTACTTATTGATCTATTTGTTCATACATTTACTTTTATCTATTCATTTACTTTTTGGTCTGTCGTCCGTCGTATAACTTAATGCGCTTATTTTTCTAAATTAATTCAAACCTAAATGTATGTGATGGAGGGATTGATAATAATACAAAATATGCCGTGATGCTGTTAATCGTTTATCGGTAACCCGACAACATCACTTAATCCGTAATACCTTGGAAGGAGGTTTAATTGATATAGAGTCAAGTTTTAACTGGGATAGGTTGTTAAACCTGTATGGTAGCAGAAGATAAAAATGAGCTTTTAAGTCAAGATATGAATTCTGAGCACCTGCTGCAGGAAGGAATATATTTCCACTTTCTCTAGCTGGTAGTTGCAATCGCCTTCTCGGAGGTTTATGATATGTGGATGCCTTTAGACCGCTGAGTGGTCTCTGCTAACAGAAACCGCAGTTTTTCCATGGCAAGAAAGGGCCGCCGGCTGACCCCCAAACTTCCTTGGCCACAGGATGGCGCTGGCGTCAGTCTGCACAACGTTTGCGTCTGTCGTTCCGTGGCTTTTCCGCTGCTTCGCCACGTCTGGGATCTATTCTGCCCACTTTTTCCAGCCACTTTCTCTCGCCGCCTGTCGTCGATTTTACGTCATTTCCCGCCACTTTTCATCCCCCTTCCCGCCACCTCTCCGCCAAATACCCTTTGCCTTTGCACCATCTTTACGCCATCTCTCCGTCACCTCTCCATCACCCCTTTCCTCATCTTTCCACCACCTGACCTCCACCTTACCGCCATTTTTCTGCCACGCTTCCGCCTCTTGCCGTCGCCTTTTCGCCGTGTTCGGACGCCTTTCCGACGTCCTCCCGCCGCACGACCACCGATTTACCGCCGCACGGGCACGCCTTTGCCGCCACACGAAAACATTACCCTCTTACCACGACGGAGAGATACCATCGCTTACCTGATGTTAAATACGTGTAGCTTAAGGGCACGTATAATGATTTATAATTTTCGTGAGTTTCGAAGATTCATAAGAAAATGAGTACTTTAGTGATTCAGTTGTAAACAACGAAAAGGTGATGACAAATAGGTTATTACTAATAGGTAATTATATGTAAATACCAATAGATATTATCTATAGTTTTCGTGAGTTTCGAAGATTCATAAAAAAATGAGTACGTTAGTGATTCAGTTGTAAACATCGAATAGGTAATGACAAATAGGTTATTATTAATAGGTACAGTAATTATATGTAATTACCAATAGATAATCTCGTGTTTTCGTTAATTTCGAAGATTCAAAAGAAAATAAGTACTATAGTGACTCAGATGTAAGCAACGAATAGGGAATGACAAATAGGTTATTGCTAATAGGTAATTATATGTAATTACCAATAGATAATTACCAATAGGATTTTAACTCTATGTAGTTGCTCGTAAGTATAACCACTTTCGAATCATTGATAAGTAATTACTAATAAGCGATTACTAAGCGATTACTAATATGTAATTGTAAATATTATGAAAACTCAACCATCTTACCGTCAAAATAACCCTCCCATACTTTTTTTAACCAATTCAAAGATCCTTCTTGTCATATTCCCAGCCACCACTACAAAGCCTCTTTCTCCGCCGCCGCCATTTTGTGAGCCATCACCACTAACTCACCCACCCACTTCTAACATCTCTCTAACAACGCCACAAAGCCCCCATGCCGCCACCAGCCACAGTCACAGTCACCAAGCCCCCTCATGTTATCTTAACCACCATCACAATACAACCATCCCCCTTTCCCCGCCCTTGTGTACCAGCCACCACATAAAAGCTATTTTCTTTCTATTCATCAGCCACAACTGCAAAGCCCCCTTGTCCCCTGCTTTCCTAGCCCCCGTTACAATGCCTTCCACTTTTTATTATTCTCCCCGTCGCCATCACAAAGCCACTCCTTGTCACCCTCCAATACAAAAACCCCGTTTTGTCATCTTGTTACCTACAGTCACAATTCTCCCCTTTCCTATTAACTTCCCAGCCATCACCACAAAGTTCCTCGTCCCCCACCTTCACAGCCATCTTGCCAACCATTCACACGGAGTCCCCCTCTCCTGACATCTCGACAGACACTTCCCTCTTCCCATCAAGGGAGTCATCGTGAGAGAGACCCGTTCTCCCGTTCCCGCCATCTTGCCAACCACCGTCACGGGAACGTTTCTTCAACAGGGGACCAGTCAGTACCTATACCGCAAGTGGCTCATCAATGTATCTCGGGCCGCAGCCTCGTCCCGCATCCTGCGGCAAATATCTTTTCGACCTGCGGTAATCTGGGTCATAGAAGGTTGAAAGTAGACCCATTAGTAAGGTCATATACCATTTAGAGTTGACCAGAACGCATCTGCGGTGACGTTCAATAACCACAGTAAAATCGCTTGGTGCTAGCCAGAATAGAGGAAGTAACTTCAACAAAGTAGTTAAGATTAGTCGCGATAGCTTGATGACTCTAAGCAACTCGGCACAATAGCATATTCTATTCTTGATTTGGCAAAATCTAGGTGATCTTGTCAGATGAAATCAGGATCGCATAGTGGCTTCTGAGTTGGGAGGGAATCTTCATGACGCCAGGTGATTTCATTCGCTCAAGAAGGAGCTTGTGGTGTTTCCATCGGCTACATAACATCGCCAGATGTTTCCCAGAATGAAATATTTGGAATTGAATATCGTAGCGCAAGAAGTATCCAATGTTTTGTTGAATACTCTATACACGTATCTTGTTGCGATGAACGTTAATTCTTAATCATCGCCAGAATGATCAAATTAACCATTTTCTCTAAACCCTAATCAGTTTAACACACTCGTTGGATACAGTCACCATGAACTCGATCACTGGGTCCGTCAACAATGTGATAAGTACATCCTGGTTTTGCTACAACACTATGAAAGGAGTTCATTGTAGACACTTGCTCTTCTCTCTCCTCTTCTTCATCTTTCTCCTCCTGCTCTTCCTCCTCCTCCTCCTGCTATTCCTCCTCCTCTTGCTTTTCCTCCTCCTCTTCCTCCTTCTTCTCCCGGTCTTCCCTCTCCTCCTCCTGCTCTTCCCTCTCCTCCTCCTCCTCCTACTCTTCCTGTTCTTCCTCCTACTCTTCCTCCTCCCCCTCCTCCTACTCTTCTTTCTCCTACTCCTCCTCCTCCTTCTCCTCCTGCTCTTCCTCCTCTTCCTCCTCTCCCTTCTCTTCCTTCTTTTCCTCCTCCTCTTCCTATTCTTTCACCTCCTGCTCTTCCTCCCCCTTTTCCTTATCTTTCTCCTCCCCCTCCTACTCATTCTTTTCCTTCTCTTTCTCCTATCCTCCTGCTCTCCCTCCTTCTCCCTATCACCAGAGCACCGAAGCACAAACGGCCCTTGCTGTGAGCACCTCTTTTCCAGAACTTTCTGCTGGATCTTCGTTGCCAACAACCTGCAGCTGCTGCAGAGAGCAGTGTAAAGTGCAGTCCTTCCAAAACTAGTTTTTATAAACCCGAAAAGAAATTCAACTCCACCGGCTGGGCCCCTTCTGTCTGTGGGTACCATTTCTGCGCATGAGCAGTTTCATTAGTGTGACGACAAGGATACGTGACGACACCCATGAAGCTTACACCATCAGTGCTCCCGCCGTCTACTGACGTAGGTGAGCGTTATGGAGTATTCCGGTCCTATAGCACTTAAGGACCTAGAAGCTGATCTAGAACTGAGTGAACAGGATATGTCTTGGAAAACTGGCCGCTTTTACCACACCAAGGAGGCCATAATGCCCTCCAACTCAACAACCAGCTTCTTTCCTCCACCAAGTGACCCAAAATCCATTCCTCGGACGGTGACAGTGACCCCTCTGCCCCCAATTCTTCGAAACAGAAAAGATTCCTCTGGACCCGAACAAAATTCACCAATCCCCATAGAACCCTAACATGAGGCTGTAGAACCTTCACATGAGGCCGCCAAACCTTCACGTGAGACCCCACCTATGCATATCCTACAACCCCCGGCATTTGCTCCCAGAACCGATTATATCAAACTTTTGTTCAATGCAAACTCGTCTGGGGACATTAAACATCGCTGGTTATCTGAAGTTAATAGAACCTTCTATTTCAACCGTAACCAAGCCAAGGTAAAGATGGCGGCAACATAATTTTGATTCATCTAAATACACCGCTGCCGCTAAAGGAGAGTTTCTGTCCCTCCATCTTGAGACTCAAGATTCCCCAGAAAGACACCGTAAGTTTCCCACGTATCTTCTTACACGTTACCCTGTTTGTATTGAACCAGCCTTAGCCAAGGAGCTGCAAGATATCTACTCAACCCGCCACTTTTATTCAAATGGCTTACCAATTAACCGTGTGGTTATTACCTGAAACCTTCCTCAACCACCATCATTGCTTTTAACTTCTTCCTCTGCTTGCTATCCTGTGAATTTCGCAGGATGAAGGATGAACAACAGTGATGCTTTCATTGTTGAGGCATTGGTCACATTTCACGGTACTGTTCCGAGGCTGAGCGGTGTGCGTAATCCTCAGGCCTACATGACTCATGCACGTGCCCTCATCGCACATCTCAAAAAGAAATCTCTGGTAACATAACATCAACACAGTCACAGTCATCTACATCGAACATCTCATCATGGAAATGCCCCCAATGTCACCAAGCAGGGGTTAACATGTGGCATGGCTGCATGAGACGTCAAAGCACCTACTGCCGCTCACGCGACTCAACTACCCCCACCTTCCCCACCCTACCGTATCCCTCCTTCTACCTTAACTACTACCTCAGAATCTACATAAATAGCTACACTTCGCGACATTGTTGCCGCTCTCAAAAGGCGGTTTGCTTCACTTGCAGAACGTTTTGATTCAATCGAAATTCCTGTAGATAGTTTAGTGAGCAAACGGGCCACATTCGAGATAACCTTAAACTCATTGGGTGAATCTCAACAAGTCGTTATAACTACAATAACCACCCTCACAGGGAAATTGGATATCAATGCTTCTCGTCTCGAGAGCCTAACTGCTGAACACGGTCCAAAGAAGATACACCCAACGTTATACGCCAAATGATTTTCATGCCATTTGCATTACTATTGCCCGCACCACCATAGATTCATTAATTGGCCGCCATCGTCTTAAAGGTAATCTTCAATAAATAGGTGAAGTTGCATTTAATATCGTGGAATGCTTGTGGTATCACGAATCGGACGAAACTTACAGCACTTAAGGGATACGTATACCACCCAGACATCATCTTCATTCAGGAAGCCTTTATCGGGCCCGCTCTTGCTTAGTGGTTACGTGTCGTAGGTCAATCGAGTTAGGCATGTATTTATCACCTATATCCACTTCTCCATCCAACATCACTTCCTTCATAATTCTTGAGGTAACCACTGGCGGCGGCACCATACAGTTCTCCAACATATACTCAGCCCTTGGTAGGATAAAACCAGCTACTCTACCAGCTCCCACCATCTGTGACATGATTTACAGGGGGGATTTTAATGCCCGACACAATGGGACTCAACAGCTGGAGTGCATCCGCCGGAATCCGCTGACTCGTTGGAGCAATGTTGGCGCCACACACGCTCGAGGCGGTTCCCTGGTCCACGTCCTTACCTCTGGACTCGTGATACCTCAGGTCAAGTGTTCAACTGTCCCAACACTTTCTCCTGATCACGTTGCTCTCAGCTTCCACTACCCCCACCCTGCTACTCCTTCCCCAATGCACACTCGTACTCGCATTGTAATCCCACTCAAATAGTGCCCTACATGCATATCATACGTAACTAACCTTCCCCCTAGGTTTGACTTTCAGTGTCCTGAAAATTATATTCTTCACTCGTCAAGGCCACACACATTCTATACGTGAGCAAGCCAAACATGCGTACCTCAAGTGTCCGTACCTGGTCACTGGATAACCTCATTACTCAGGCAGAAAAGAAGGCAATGGAGAGCGGTCTCAGAAACAACCAAACCCTGAAAGACTACATCAGTATCAATTATCAAGAGATGAACCTGGTCGCTCTGCAGCGTTGTATCCAAACAGATTCGTAACACAAGCTTACGGACAGTATCATCCATCAAGCGAGCGTTGGCTCCATGTGGCACCTTATCAGCAATGTGGTGAAGAAAAAAAGCCCCATAGTCCTTCATCACAGCTCTACTCAGTACGCACAGTCTCTTATTATGGTTAGTCAACACAATCAGGAGCTGACAATCTTCCACCACACCACATATACAAGACTCTCTCTCCACCAAGAAAAATTATCGTGCACCACATTTCTTACTGGAAAACGATAAAGAGGATGACATTACAAAGGATTACAAAGGCGGAGCGGGCCGACAGGAGACTTTTTGGTCCATATCTAGGTCAGATGCGAAAAAAAATCATGATAATAATAAATTAATAAATAAAAACTATAATAATGGACATAACTGACCAAGAGCTGCGATGTGCTCTCGCCAGAAGTAAAGCAACAGCTTCTGGCGATGACAGTATTACCTACGCAGTTCTCCGCGTATTTCTGAACGTACCAAGTAACCCTTCCTCCAGCTGTATAATATCTACTTCCGCCGAGGATAATTACCACAAGTCTAGACCCGCAGTACAATAGTTCCCATCCCTAAATCTGGCACTAACAGATTTTGACCAATTTCCCTCGCCTCTTATTTCTGCAGAGTATTAGAATGCATTTTCCTCTTATGACTCATGTACCGGCTTCGAGACAAACTCTCAGCTAGGCTGTATGGCTTTCTACCCTTTATACACGCTTCTCCACCGCCAATGTTAAGGCATTCATCGATTTAAAGAGCGCATTACATATCGCAAATAGACACCTTACCCTAGATCAACTAATAGGTTTTGAAATGGCCCACGTGAACTCACAGGTGGTGCACTTCCTGTGGATTCCCTCCCACATTGGACTACTGGAAAACGACACTGCTGACCGTCTTGCGAGGACAGTCATTGCACTGGATCCACCAACTGCTGATGTTGCTGCTACTTTTCTCCTATGCCTACTCCCCTACTTGCCACCGTAGCAATGCTGAAAGAGCTGCTAGTGCGTCCATCCAGCAAAACGAAATCTTGATACAGTGACCACACAACTACCGACGCAATGGATTATCGGTTCGTCGGCACAATGTAGTATATGTCCGCATTTGACTTGGCTACCGACGAGTGTGGAAAGTAGCTGAAAAGGCAGACGTGCCTCGCTTCCCTTCCTGTAAGCTAAACGACACAGCCAATATGCCAACACCCTTGTCCACTACTGCCTGGAATGTCCACTCGTTACTGAATTAATACCGCAGGGACTTACGTTAGTGGACGCTTGTAAACACTTGTTGTCACAAAACAATTTGGATGATATACTCATACGTTATCCACACTTCGGTGTATGTTGAACACGTTCAAATATATCCAGCATGTTTTTTGAAGTAAAAGTCCTATGTAAATGCTTTAGCTTTGGCCGCATGGCAGTGTACTGTGTCTGTCACTCTTGTGTATAGATATACATTTTACTATCTCCATCTATTAATTGTATATTGTATACTATCTATGTAATGAACGACGTGTCCTGCAAATCACGAACTATTTGTGTATAGGTAATTTCTCATGTATTAAGTCTGTCACTCTTTGAGCGTAATAAATTAATAATAAAAACACTTTCTTATCCTCCTCTTCAATCTGCTCTTCCCCCTAGCTCTAGCTCTTTTTCTTCCTCCTCATCACGCTCTCCTCGCGTCTCTCCTACTCTTCCTCATCCACCTCCTCTTTCTCCTTCTCCTCCTAATATTCCTTTTCCCCATGCTCTTTCTCCTCTCCTCCTCTTGCTCCTCCCCATCTTCCTCCTCTTCCCTTTGATCTTCCTCCTCCCTCTGCTCTTCCTCGTCCTCTTGCTCTTCCTCCTTCTCCTCTTGCTCTTCCCCCTCCCTCTCTTCCTTCTCCTCCCTCTTTTCTTCCTCCTCCTCCCTCTGCTCTTCCTCGTCCTCCTGCTCTTCCTCCTTCTCCTCTTGCTCTTCCTTCTTCTCCTCCTTTTCTTCCTCCTCCTCCCTCTGTTCTTCCTACTCCTACTTTCTGTCCTCCTCCTGCTATTCCTTCTCCATCTGCTCTTTCTTCAACTTCTGCCCTTTCTTCTCCTATTGATCTTCCTCCTCTTCCTCCTGTTATTCTTCCTTCTGTTGTTTACCCATTCGTGCTCTTCCTCCTCCTCCTCCTCCTCCTCCTCCTCCTCCTGGTCTTCTTTCTCCCGCTGACCTCCCTTTCTTTCTCCTCTTCCCACTCCTCTTCCTCTTCCTTCTCTTCTTCTTCCTACCGATCTTCCTTCTCCTCCTGATCTTCCTTTTCATCCTAATCTTCCTCCTCCTTCTCTTCCTTCTCACACCCTTCTTCCTCCTACTTCTCTTCCTCTTCTTTTTCCTCCTACTCCTCGTGCTCTTCCTTCTCATGCTCTTCCTCCTCATGCTCTTCCTAACCCTTCTCCTAATCTTCTTCCACCCGCTCCTCCTCTTCCTCCTCCCCCTCCTCCTCTTCCTCCTCCTACTCTTCCTTCTCCTCCTTCTCTTCCTCCTCCTAAGGCTCCTCCTCCTCATGCTCTTTCCTCTCCTCCTGATCTTCCTCCACCCAATGTTCCTCCTCCTCCTCCTCCTCCTCCTCCTCCTTCTCCTCCTCCTCCTCCTCCTCCTCATGCTCTTCCTCCTCCCTCCGCCCTTCCTCTTCCTTCTGCGTTGCTTCCTCCTACCTTTGCTCTTCTTCTTCCTCCTCCTCCTCCTCCTCCTCCTTCTCCTCCTTTTCCTCTTTCTCTTCCTCCTCTTCCTCTTCCTTCTCCTGTTCTTCCTTTTGCTCTTTCTCTTCCTCTTCCTCCTCTTCCTCCTGCTCTTCCCTCTGAAGGACATTTTTAAACTTTAGTTCCGAGATGATCTAAGAAGAATATTAGTGGGTTGGACCTGATTCTGTATATATCTATCTTCATTGTCTATTTGTTTTGTTTTGTTTGACTCTTTTGTCTTATTCTGTTTTGCCTTACTTTACTTCACTTTTCTTTATTTTCAGGTTTATTTTTCACCTCTCTATTTCAAATTTCTATTTATCTATTATTTCTTTATCCATCTCATCTTCCCTCTCCCCATCCTCCTCCTCATTCTCTTTCTATTCATTCCCTCTTTCCTCTTCCACCTCCTTGACTTCTTTCTCTTCCTACCCTTCCTCCTCCTTCTCCTATTCCTCTTTCTCCTCCTCCCCCTCTACCTCCTCCTCGTCCTCCTCCTCCACCTCCTTCTCCCCCTTTTCTTCCTCCATTTCCTCCTCTACCTCCTACTTTTCTTCCTCCTTCTCCGATTCCTCCTCCTCATCTTCTTCCTCTTCTTCCTTCCTTTACTTCATTTCGTAGAATATATTTGTTGCCTCCCTATATCTATCCTGTCTTAAGACAATTTAAGACTTTAACATCTACAAAAATAAATAGATAAATCAATCAATCAATCTATTAATCAATCAATGATTGAATAAATAATTAGATAAATGAAAAAAAAATAGTTTATATTTAAGATAGAAATAAGGCAAATTAATCAACAACAAAAAAACACAATATAACAAATAGATAATCAAGTTTAAATAGAAAATAGATAAACAAATGAAAATAGAAAGTAGATCAACAAATGAAAATAGAAAATAGATAAATATAAAAAAATCCTTATTTACTATGTAATTTTTCCACGTCTGTAAGTTTAGCCCTTTGTCGATGAGCTTAGCGTCACTATCTCAATGTCATCTCTCTTGACTGTAAGCTGCATGTTTTTTATGTACATTAAATCTGCTCTTTGCCTAAAACGTTTGCTTCCTGAGTTAGTTCTTTTGTTCTTTGTATTCTTTGTGTAGCTCACCATCTTTTTGTTCTCTACATCGTTACACACAACGTAGAATATGTTTTCCATTTTAGCATAACAAATATCTCAAAAACGAGTTAGTGTGTGTTCAAGTTTGCAACCAACCATTCTATTATCTCTTATATCAATTCTAATCATACAAATATAATTGTTCTTCTCATCTGCTAGTATGTTCTCACGCTGTTTCCTGTTTCAATACCTTAACTTCATTTACGATTAATCTAACATCATTATGATCGTTTCGTATACTTGAGGTGTTTCGGGGTTGGTTTCCAGGGACATATCAGTGGGTTTAGCGATTGTCTGCATTAGAGCTGATCTTCGTCTTATTGTTCTTACAAGAAATTTTCATCTCCAGATAGATATAACTTGTAGTCTTTACTCAAGATTCCCAATATCGAAGTGTTAGGACTTTGTCATCTTGTATGATTAATTGCTAGACTATGCTGCACTCCCAATAATATCCTTGTTATTGGAAGTCTAACACCGTTTGATGTTTTATTCTTTCTTGCCTTTATAATTGAACACAATGTGGATGCTTTGTAAATGTGGTCTTTATTTATATACCCTTTTTCAATAATGTATCTCAATTTATATCTTGTGTTTAGATCGACTTACCTTAATATTTTAGATGTTTAAAACAATGATCTGCTAACCTTGATGTAGGTAAATAGGTGTGTAGTCATACAAGACCGACGACAAATAGAGATGGAAATATATTTCAAAGTCTTTCATATTAGAGCCCAGATTATAGTCAGGTGGAAAACATCAGAGGGAGAAAGCAGTTCAAGAACCTCCCAGATGAAGGAAAGACATCACACTTTTAGATATGAAGAAAGCAAGTCGTTTCATAAACTACTGTTTTGTGGTCTCTAAAGGAAGGAAGGTGTGCAGTTCAAAATGTTCCAAAGAGCAGTGACCATGAAAATAACGATAGAAAATATAAAGACATAATATTACAGCCAGCAGGAAGAGGCTGAAACTCCTTCATAAGAAAAATAAATTCAATAAGACAAAAGGATCTGGACTTTACAGGTTCATGAGTACTTAGTGATGCTGAAAGATTTATGTATGAGTGTTGTACTCCATACAAATGCAAACAGCTCTCCTGTATAGGGACAGTAGTTGAAGTGAAATAAGGAAATCTTAATGGCAGTGCAAAACCAAATTCATTGAAAACCAAATTCATTGAAGCTGTTCCGGAAGGGAAAAGTGAATGAGTGATAAGACAGAACCTTGCGGAACGATAGAGGTCATAGACATATAAGAAAATAAATCATTCTCGATAGCAACAGCTATAGACCGATCAGAAAGAAAACAAGTAATGGGTGAACAGAAAAAGGTATATATGTACCGTGACAAGGTAGCCTGGAAATTCAAGATTTAGGTCAGATTCCATCAAATGCCTTGACATTTAACCGCAACAACCACAACTACATAAGACTCAGCTAAATATCACAAACATGATCATAAGTCGGATAGAAACGTTAGACCTCAGGCGTCTTTTATAAAAACAGGACTGTCTTCTCTCCTTCTTTCACGCATCGTGTGCCACGGCGTCCAGTCAGTAACCCTCTTTCTCCATAACCCATTCTCCTTTTTGAATACCTAACCTGCCTAATTTTATTCCTGGTCTTTTATTCCATCCACACTAACTCGCTCCAGTCTGATCTCTTTGCCAATTTGTCATCTTCATCTACCTCAGTGTTATTCATAACACTGATCTCCTCATTGATCTCTGTGCGTCTCTTAGCTTTGTCCTCATCACCTACGTCCATATCCAAGTTTCATGTCGTCGATCAGAGCTGGGATTATATACTCATTGTAAATTTTCCGTTTTAGTTATGAAAGAAAAGAGCGTTAAATGATGTTACTATGTTTACTAAAAAAATAAACAATTAGCGATATGTCTTTCTATTACATCCTCATGAACTTCCGTTAGTTTTAGCATTTGGTCTAAACAGCTATATACTGAACCTTAAGATTCTCATCATCAGTTATAATTGCTTTACTTTGGAATTTAGATTTGAACATTACTTCGGTTTTACTTTTATTCATCTTTAAACCTACTTTGAGACTTTCCTTGTAGATATTATTCAGTATATCCTACAACTCTTATGCTGCTTCTGAAACAAAAATATCCACAAATCTTAATTGATTGAAATATTTTCTTTAAATATCTAATGCTGTTCAATATTTACATCTTTCCAAATCGTTTCCGCTACATGATAACCGTTCTTCTTCCTCATCTCTGATCTCAGCCTCTTGCTAGGTTTGCCCATTTTAGTTTTCTCTCTTTCGTCCTTCCTAGATCTGATCTGCATTGCCTTTGTTATTATATCACTTGACGCCTTCTAGTATTTGTTTTCTATATTGCTTTCGTCCCTCCTAATTTCTCCACTGATTCCAAAATGATATTCAATAAACTGCATTTCGTTTTTATTATTTCTTAGTTTTAAATCTATCTAAAATGTCCATCTCAAATTTATGGTTATTGTAAGTATCTTTGTAAGGCTTATTTTCCTCTTGAAGGTTCAGATTATTTTTTCAGCTATTACATTGAACTTACTTGTGCAATCTATTATTCTATTGCC
>NC_134818.1:21875834-21878334 GCF_046742065.1 Oratosquilla oratoria | reverse complement strand
TGGTTGTCACTGGATGGCTTCAGTCAGTTAATGACTGAAAAGGACAATGGGTTGTCACCGATCTGGACAAAAAACTCAACCACGCATCATTCTATTGAAGCAATTGTTCTAAATTTACTTTATTATGACTGAATCATAGTGATAAAGTAATATCAAATGTATTTACTATTCATAGACTCGTTTAAATAAAGATGGACAAATATGTCATTAATGAAAAGTGCATGATCACGGACAATGATCAATATGTTTGTGATTGTTCTTCGAGCCTCCGCGCCTTTCTAGATAGCACATATGTGTATAACCACTGGGGGACCTAGATATGACACATTATGGAACACAAAGACGTAAGCTTCTTTTTTAATACCTGTACGGTCACTAACAAATAATGATAATGAAGTGTAGATACGGAGATAGATTATGATTTGCGTCGCTTCTGTAATGCCTATGTCACATTATGCGGCGGCGCCGGATGCAGACAGATTATGGATAAGTTCAATTACCTTAACAATACCATCTATTTCCTCCATCTCCCCCTGGTTAAAACACTATCATAGCCTTTCGTGTCTAATGACTCGTAAGGGAGATTTTGCTATGACCAACTGCAAAAGCGGCGACGGATAGTGCGACACCTGTTTTAGGTTAGTAGGCTTGAATACACATGATCTCCAAGGATTTGTTTGTATTTCGTTACCACCGATTCCATCTTTGGGGGACATTATTACACAAATATGATTAAGTTGTAGACAGGAGAGATCTAAAGATTACATTGGATACGAGGTATGTATAAGAAAATCACATGTGAAATCACTATTATTTGAGCAGAGCTTAGTCACCAGTCATAAACGAATGCATGACTTTGGCGCGTGGAGTCATAAAAATTCCTAAAATATTTACTACATAAAACTTGTACGGGGAGTATCAATGATACATATCCGACGTGCCAACATGTGACTCAGATCTTAGTCATATTTCAGATCCCATTGTCAATATATCATTTAGTTTTGTACATTAATCAAAGAAGTTCTCTGGGGCATTATACCTATAAACGAAGCAAGACGTAATATTAAACGCACATGATATAGATATTCTGACAGGCAACAAAGAGGTTTTATTCAGTAGGGGATATTCTTAGACTGGCTTTTTTCATAATCAACAGGGTATCTTAATCCGTTTTAGCTCTGGGTGGCCATTGATGGTCTAATTTAACTAAGAGGGAAGGAGACTCTACTTACATTACAGGATAATATGGTACAAAAGAAGAGAGATCTATATACAATTATACATATATATATATATATATGTATATATGTGTGTGTGTGTATGTGTGTGTATATATATATATTAATATATATATATATATATATATATATATATATATATATATATGCGAATAAATCACAAAAACACGTGATTCACAAAATATGTAATAAAACCACTTGGAAAATAAAATGAATGACCGAACGTTTTCGTCTAATTAAGACATTTTCGAAGGACCTTTGAAAATGTATGTGTGTGTGTGTGTATATATATATATATATATATATATATATATATATATATATATATATATATTTATATATATATATATATATATATATATATATATATATATATATATACATATATATACATATATATATGCGAATAAATCACAAATACACGTGATTCACAAAATGTGTAATAAAACCACTTGGAAAATAAAATCAAAGGTGACCGAACGTTTTCGTCTACTTACGACATTTTCAAAGGACCTTTGAAAATGTCTTAAATAGACGACAAAGTTCGGTTACCTTTCATTTTATTTTCCAAGTGGTTTTATTACACACACACACACACACACACAAAGGATTACAAAGGATTACAAAGGCAAAGCATGCCGACAGGAGACCTTTTGATCCATATCTAGGTCGGATGCAAAAAAAAAAAAAAAAAAAAAAAAAATCATATTAATAATAAATTAAAACTATAACAATGTAAATAACAATTAAAATACATAAATAAATGCATTGGTATAGTTGAATAACAAACAAACAGGTAAATAGTAAATGATAATAAATTGACATATAACTAATAATAAATGAAAATCAGACAGACAAATTATAACAAAACAAAAACAAATAATATAACATAAATTATAATAATTACAGCATCTTACTTAGGTATTTATCTAAATGATTCTTAAAGCTTCGAACTGAACTACATTGCACTACCTGTGCAGGAAGTTTATTCCATTCATTAACTACACGGTTGGCAAAGTTGTTTCTACCTACTTCCAAATTGAATCTATTTCCGGACAGTTTGAGACCATTGTTTCTTGTCTGATTCTCATTCAATGTGAAAATGTTGTCACTTTTGATGTTGTCAATTCCCTTTAAAATCTTAAAGACCGGTATCAAGTTCCCTCTGAGTCTACGCTTTTTTAGGGAAAATAGATTCATGTGCTTAAGTCGATTTTCGTATGATTTATTTTTGATATTTGGAATCAGTTTTGTGGCTCGCC
>NC_134818.1:21865834-21870834 GCF_046742065.1 Oratosquilla oratoria | reverse complement strand
AAAAAAAAAAAGTGTGGAAGGCAGAGGTGGATGGAGTGAACAGGAGGGGGCGACCGAGGATGAGATGGATGGATGGGGTGAAAGGAGCGTTGAGCAAGAGGGGGATATCTGTTGAGGAAAGAACGGAGAAGGCAGGAGATAGGGATGAGTGGATGTGTAAGGATGATACTGTAATGAATAGAAGGGAGTGGGTGGGGATTAGGTGTGAGGGGGTTGGTGAGTAGTTATGTGTGAATGATATTTTGACGCAGCCCGAAAGGATTTCTCCCCATCGTAAATGTTTCTGCATGAGGTGACGGAGAGGGTGGGGGTCGCCGATTAAATAAAACGGCCTTGCTGTTGATGTGCTGTGTCTTGCTAAATTACCATTGACCCAGGGAGGTGGGCGAGATGCGGGGATGACCCGTTATCCATAAGGAGCCAAGATGGGAGGGAGGGGGGGTTGGTAGGGAGTAGAATGGGAGGGGATGAAAGGGGTGGGAATGGAATTATGTCTTTTTACTTTGGCTCCCTCCCTGGTAAGGGGAGAAGAGCGATCGGTATAGATATGTATGTATCTATTATTTGTCATTTAATATGTAATAATTAATTAATACTGTAAGGGATAAAAGAAAGAAGAGACAGGAGTAGCCTTTTGTGAATTCTATTTCTCTAATGTTTCGGGCAGGAGCCCTTCTTCAGAGAGATCACTGACAAATGAAATATGCACGTGTCGACACAAAGATGCTTCATCTTGTAGGTCGTCGTCGTCATCATCGTCGTCGTCGTCGTCATACCCAGATGTTGTTCTCCCTATGTAATTCCTTCTTCGTTTGAAGTCCGTAGTTGTTAACTCTGACTTAATGTCTACCCACCCCCAACCCTTGGCAGTTTCTCCTTCCTCCCCACTTTCCGTTTTCTACCACTTTTCTTTTATACATAAGAGGAACAAATAAACCATTATAATATTTCTTCTATAATCAGGTAAAAAATATTTCGCCAACCGCGAAAAAACTTTCAGCCAAGGCGTTGTAATATAGTAAAGAAAAGAAATCGAAGCTTCAAAATAAATCTAAATACACTCTTGAATAATATATTTAATTTTTTTCAATTGAAACCCAGCCTCGTTATGGACTGGAAGGTACTCTTGTCAGCTTTTTTATCACCCACACTCATTGTAACCACAGAGGGACTCGTTCACCGTTTCCGGATATCTTGTTTGTCGTGAGTTACCACAGACAGGGAATCCGGATACGTCTTTGGGAAAGGAGAATTAGTAACACGGTTCCAGGTGTAGTGACTCTTATTTACGCCATAAGACCCGCATTATCAATGAAACAACTTTTTGACCGAAAGCTAGCGACAACAAGTCGACACGAAGACATCATCCACAAGAACTAAACAAAACAAAATATCGATTAATAGGATAAAAGTTCTTCTCTTCCTTGATATCTGTATTTATTTATTTATTCATCGTTTATTATTTTTTGTTTTTACTTTTTATCTATTTATATATTTTCGTTGTATTTTCTACTTAGATATTTGTGAGAAAGTTCAGGTGGACTTAGAACAACAAAATAATTCTATGGATGGATATGATATGTGCTAATGGACATGGATCTTCCTAGTGTAGGCCTTATGGTCTCTTATAGTCTTCTCCATTCTTATGTTCCTATTTTCTTAAGTGTAGTCACTGCGAAGTGTTAAAAGTATGATTATTTAGATATATCATTTTGTGTTGTGACAAGACAATCAATCAATCAATCAGCCACCCTGAGTCCACTGCTGAACAAAGGCCACTTTCATAGCATTCTATGATTCACATGACTGCGCCAACCTCTGTCACGTTACTCCTGCAAACTTCTCTATCTCGTCTCTCCACCATTCTATCTGGTCTCGCTCTACCACGCTTCCCATCTTGCGGCGTCCACTCAGTAACACACTTGCTACATCGCTCATCAGTCGTTCGCGCTAATTTACGTGCCCAGTTCCGCTTCCTCTCTTTTACCGCTTCCATAATACTTTCACTTCAGTCTGCTCTCTCACCCAACTTGTTCTCTTAATATTAATTCTAAAAGACACAGATTAACCAAAAATAAATCCTTTCACGGTTACACACGCTAAATACATTTATTTTGGCTGTGGGCAGGCGATTTTGTTGAACTGTACGTGACTCTTATGATAAGTAGGAAGTTGATCACCTGACAGAACCTCCCTCCCCTTATGCATTCAGTCTTTCTATCACAAGATGATTTTATTAAACCAAGAGGAACCTATTGGATAGGATTAAATTAACCCTGAGTAAACCTTTCCCTGGTCTACTTTCCTTATATACCTATTCTGGCTGTGACCAGACAATCTTATTCAGCCGAGGGAGACGTCCTCATAAACCTCTGCCTAGGATCAGATTACATTTCCTTTTTCGCAATTGCTTTCGTGAAACACGGGGGTCTTGTTTGGCATTTACTCATAATTCATAAATGGCACATTTTCATCTCGCCTCACTCCAGCTCTATTCATATTGTAGGAATTATGTGAGTTTCTCTCAATGGGTATAATTTCTTGTCTACAAAATGTTATTGGCCATTTTCATTTTCATCCATAGAATGGTAAAACACGAGATTCTTCCTCTCACTATCTCTTGCTATCTCTCTCTCGCTCTCTATCTCGCTATCTCTTTCTCGCTCTCTATCTCGCTATCTCTCTCTCACTGTCTCTCTCTTGCTCTCTCTCTCGCTATCTCTCTCTCACTGTCTCTCTCTTGCTCTCTCTCTCGCTATCTCTCTCTCACTATCTCTCTCTCGCTATCTCTCTCTCGCTATCTCTCTCTTGCTATCTCTGTATCGCTGCCTCTCTCTCTATCGCTATCTCTCTCTCGCTATCTCGCTCTCGTTAACTCGCTCTCGCTATCTCACTCTTGCTATCTCACTCTCGCTATCTCACTCTCGCTATCTCTCGCTCTCGCTACCTCTCGCTCTCGTTATTTCTCGCTCCCGTTATCTCTCTTCTCACTCACTCACTCACTCACTCACCCAACCTATTTCTCTCTTTCTCATCCTCTCTCACCCTCTCCCTCCCTCTCTCTCACCCTCTTCCTACCTTTCTCACCCTGTCCCTCTCTTTCTCACCCTCTCTAAACCTCCCCTCCCTCTCTCTCTCTCTCACCCTCTTCCTACCTTTCCCACCCTGTCCCTCTCTTTCTCACCCTCTCTCACCCTCTCCCTCTCTCTCTCTCTCACCCTCTTCCTACCTTTCTCACCCTGTCCCTCTCTTTCTCATCCTCTCCCACCCTCTCTCACCCTCTCCCCCCCTTCTCTCTCTCACTCTCTTCCTACCTTTCTCATCCTGTCCCTCTCTTTCTTACCCTCTCTCACCCTCCCTTACACTCTCCCTCCCTCTCTCTCTCCCTCACCCTCTTCCTACATTTCTCACCCTGTCCCTCTCTTTCTCACTCTCTCCCACCCTCTCCCACCCTGTCTCACCCTCTCCCTCCCTCTCTCTCACACCCTCTTCCTACCTTTCTCACCCTGTCCCTATCTTTCTCACCCTCTCTCACCCTCTCCCTCCCTCTCTCTCTCACCCTCTTCCTACCTTTCTCACCCTGTCCCTCTCTTTCTCACCCTCTCCCACCCTCCCTTACACTCTCCCTCCCTTACTCACAAACTTCCTTGCTTTTTTATAAACTCCTTTCCATTCCCACACTCTCCCTCCATTTCTCACAAACTCACTACATTTCTCATACTCTCCCTCCTCTTCTCACTCTCTCCCACCATTTCTTACATTCTCCCTCTTTTTCTCACTCTTTTCCACCCTTCCTCACAGTCTCCCTCTTTTTCTCCCTCTCTCCCTCTTTTTCTCACTCTCTCCCATCCTTCCTTACGGTCTCCCTCCTTCTCTCCCCTTCCCCCTCCCTGTCTCACCCTATCCCTCCCTTTCACATCGTCTCCCTCCTTTATCGACCTCTCCTTCCCTTTCTCCACTTATCCCTTCCTCTCTTACCTTCTCCTTTCCTTTCTCAACCTCTCCTCTCTCTCACCCTATCCCTCCTCTCACCCTTTACTTTCCTTTCTCACCCTCTCCCTCTCTTTCCCATCCTCTTCCTCTCTTTCTTATCCTCTCCCTCTCTTTCTCATACTCTTCCTCCCTTTCTCACCCTCTACCTCCCTTCTCTATCGTTGAATTCATTTAGAGAAAAAAAATCTCCCACAATCACCATCTATCCTTGCCTATCCCGAAGCTTTGGGGCTCCCACACACATTTCTCAGGAAAGAAAATGTAAACTGTTGTCTATGTTGTATTAGTATGGGTATCACAAATAACGCCACAGCCTGAGCAGAAGGAAAACACTGGAAACGGGAAATATGTATATTTCGACTGTTAGTTGCTGTCCTCTAAAGTAGTACAAAACTGGAAGGGGGGGGGTTGCTTTACAACACCCTCCTGCAATACATCTTCTTCCTCCTTCCGACCCCCCTCCCATTTTGAACTACTGAAGATGACTGCATTTTGTAGTCGAATTATATAGATTTTCCGTTTCTAGTCTAGTCCGACTGTGGTGTTGCTTGTAATCCACAAATGTATGACTATATTTTTCATTAGTATGGGAATGTTTATTTGTCACTGGCTGAAAGGAGAAGCAGGCGAGATACAATCACCAATTGTCAGCTCTCCACATCTAAAACAATGAAAGAAGTACGATTGAAACTGATCAAAAAAGAAATATTCTGGGCCTGGTGCTGAGACCGGGTGTCAGCCCCATGGGGCTGCACCTCTAGATGGAGATGGGAGGGTTGACGAGTTTTGTAAAAGGTTTACAGAGAGATGATTTTCTCTACTGTATATCTTGCAGAACCATCACAAGCAGTAACCATGATTGGTTCCTTCATAACATTTTATCCCACCAAGGCAAATTATATATTGAGAAGAAGTCATGGGAAAATGTCTTTTCTTAAAGCACATAAATAGAAATTGAAAAAAATAATCAAATTTCGGTCCTTCCGGAGCAGTGATCGGGTTTGGTT
>NC_134818.1:21843334-21850834 GCF_046742065.1 Oratosquilla oratoria | reverse complement strand
ACACTCACACACATACATACATACATACACACACACACACACACACACACACACACACACACACACACACACACACACACACACACACACACATACACACACGCTCACACTCACACTCACACTCACACTCACACTCACACTCAAACTCACACTTACACTCACACAAACACATACACATACACACACACAAACACAAACGCACACACACACACACACACACAAACACACACACACACACACACACACACACACACACACACACACACACACACACACACACACACACACACACACACACACACACACACACACACACACACACACACACACACACACACACAGACACACACACACACACACACACACACACACACACACAGACACACACACACACACACACACACACACACACACACACACACACACACACACACACACACACACACACACACACACAGACACACACACACAGACACACACACACACACACACACACACACACACACACACACACACACACACACACACACACACACACACACACACACACACACACAACTCGTGGCGCAGTTGGTAGAGTTCCCGCCTACCATTACGGCGGTCCTGGTTCGAATCCCGCCCAGGGCTAAAATAATTTCAGTATCACTGCGAGTTGTTACTCCAACTCTCGTGGGCGGGGAGTTGGGGGTGCGTGTAAGGTCACAGCATTACCCATAGATCGGTCATATATGAGCATTAAGCTCTCTTCCGGGAGGGAAATAGCTGTCGATCACGAGTCCAACACTTGATCCAAGACCATGGTGAATCACACGCACACACATACATACACGCATACACACATATATGCATACACACACGTACACACACACATATATACATGTACGGTATATGAGATGTGTATATGAGTAAATATATATATATATATATACATAAAATACATATACATATACACATGTATATATCATATATGTATATATATATATATACATATATATGTATATACATTATATTATATATATATACATATATATATGTATGTATATATACATATATATGTATATATACATATGTAAATATACATATGTATATATATACATGTATATATTATATATATATGTATATATATATATATACATATATATATGTATATATATATATATATATATACTATATTAAAGTTTGTTTGATCACGAACTCCTAGAGTTTTGCAGATAGACCCCCATAACCATATATATTCTTATACACTATCCATCCAGGTACTTGGGTAACTATATTTCACTTAAAAAAAATTTTTGTTTGTTAGGGTTAAGGGTTAAACTTAGGTGGATCATGGTTAGGTGAGTGATTATTCACGAACTACTCCTATGTTTTTGCAGATAGACCCCTATAACCATATATATTCTGAAACCTTATAACCCAAGGTACTAGGAAAACTATCTTTCACTTGTCTGTCTGTCTGTTTGTTTGTTTATTTGTTTGTTCAGTAACTCCTCCTAGTGTTTGGCATATAGATCCCCATAACCATATATATTCTGATACCCGATCACTTCAGGTACTTGGATAACTATATTTCATTTTGAAAAATATATATATTTTGGTTAGGTGTTAATGGTTAAAATTAGGTGGGGTATGGTTAGGTTAGAGACTATTCACGAATTACTCCTAGGTTTTTGCAGATAGACCCATATAACCATATATATTCTGAAACCTTATAATCCAAGGTACTTGTTTTACTATCTTTCATTTGCATGTCAATTTGTTTGTTTGTTTGTTTGTTTGTTTGTTTGTTTGTTTGTATGTTCACGAACTACTCCTATGGTTTTGCAGATAGACACCTTAACCATATATATTCTGATACCCTATCACTCCAGGTACGATAACTAAGTTTCATTTAAAAAATATATATTTTGGTTAGGGTTCAGGGTTAAAGTTAGGTGGGGTATGATTAGGTTAAGGGATGTAGGCTCCTCAACTAATTTCCTCTGGAAGGTTCTAAGAATTTGCGTGATCAGAATTTTGTTCCCTCTGTAACTACATCTAAGTTCTAAGTTATGAGTTCCATCAAACTGTAGGTTAGTACGCCCACATCTAGGATAATTCCTGGTAAGGCATTAGTGATCATAAAGGTCAGTTCATGGTATCGTAGTGCCATTTATATCCTCACATATCGCTGTGATAGCTAGGGCTGGTTCTTAGTACTAGTCTTGTATAACTGAAAGCAGTTTCAAAGCGGACGGCTTCTGGTTTTGAGGTTGTGCTAGGGAATGGCCGTTCCTGAATCTCTTTGTTGCCTAAGAACCTTAAGCCTAGTTTTTACACATGAGCTAAGAAAAGCGCATAAGGATTTTCGAATCTCTAGTCTTGGGTCTGTTTTAAGAAAAATCTGCTTCTGGTAATTCATGGATGGTCATGAAGACTGATCCCATGTTTTGCATTTGTACCAAGGAAGGACCATTCACGGTATCCTGGTAGCGACCATGAGGATTGGCCAGTCTCCGGTTCTGCAATTTGACCAAGGAAGGCCTGTCCTTAGTATTGCATTAATATTCATGAAACCCCATTTCTGGTTTCGCTCTTGTATCAAGAAATACCCCTTCCTAGAATTTCTGAGTTTATTGAATATCTCTTCTTTTGCACTTGTACCATGGATACCCTGTTCTTTATATTTCGTTATTGTCTGTCATGACCAGCTCCTGGTCTTTCGCCTGGTATATTCCTTGCTGTCTATGGCAACTGGTTTCCAGTTTTTGCGCTTGTGCCAAGGAGGACCCATTCCTGGTAATTCTCCACTCGAGGTGGCCGCTTCCTGCTGGAGGAGTGGCTGCGCCGTCACCGCCCACACAAAGTCGACAACGGCGCGTATCCAGCGACGGGAAGGGGTGTGGGGATAGGAGTGGGGGGTATTAGAAGTCGTTGCGGTCCTGATGTTCTGCGGCGCGTGGTGGCGGACGCGCCGGGCCAGCGAGGGAGCGAGCGGGCGCCTTCCAGCTTGAGAGCCGCAGTGCATTAGATAAATGAAATGCGGAGGAAATGCCCACAGACTTTAATTGCTTTAGTCACCCCATGTGTCTCGGCGCGCCGCCACAATCCGCGCGACCATTAAACTTTTGCTGCTCTTATTATCGTCTGCTCCAATTATTTTGCACTTTTAAGTACCCAGTCTATTTTCTGTGCCCGCCTGTATGTGAGCCGGGGCTTGAATGTGTATATGTATTTTCGTATATGTGCGGTTTGTATCTATGTATACGATATGCAGTATGTGTAGACTTGATAGTGTGTTTGTGTTTGTGCTCGTGTTTGTGTCTGTTTTTGCGTGTGTACGTGTGTGCGTGTGGGCATGTGTGTGTGTGTGTGTGTGTGTGTGTGTGTGTGTGTGTGTGTGTGTGTGTGTGTGTGTGTGTGTGTGTGTGTGTTTGTGTGTGTGTGTGTGTGTGTGTGTGTGTGTGTGTGTGTGTGTGTGTGTGTGTGTGTGTGTGTGTGTGTGTGTGTGTGTGTGTGTGTGTGTGTGTGTGTGTGAGGGGGTGTTTATATGTGTGTGTGTGCGTGCGTGCATGCGCGTGCGTGCGCACCTAAACGTGCAGGTGTGTGTGTGCTTACATGCGTGCGTGCGTATGCGTGTATTAATGCGGATATGTATGCGTGTTTGCACGTGTGCATGGGCGTATGTACATGTGCGTGTGTGTATGCGCGTGTGCGTATATACGTATAAGTTTACCAGACTGTATTTATCCAATTACAATATACAATAACCATATGAGAGAGGTATGATGGAAGCTTCGTAGAATTTCACCCCTGCCTCCATCGATGAAATTCAAGTATAATTAATGTAGTTTTCTTGTGCTATTTCTTCATCAAGGTAAGTCTAGACATTGATGCATTTAAACGGAAAACCTTATATCTTGATATCCTTCAAGCACTCTGCCTTCATCAGCATCTTTTCTTTGCCACTCACTGTTTGTTCGTCCCTTACTCAGGAACCTTGAGACTGCCCACTTCTTTCATCGTTTCAAACAACACAACCGTATCATCTTGGGTGATTGCGTCAGTACATGTGTAGATGCGTATATGCGTTTGTGCGCGTATGTTTGTGCGCTTGTGCTTGTTGATATTCATGTTGTGCATATGTGCGTCTGTGCATTTATACGTGTGAGAATGTGTGTGCGTGTGTGTGCGCGTGTGTGTGTGTGCGTGTGTGTGTGTGTGTGCGTGTGTGTGCGTGTGTGTGTGTGTGTGTGTGTGTGTGTGTGTGTGTGTGTGTGTGTGTGTGTGTGTGTGTGTGCGTGTGTGTGTGTGTGTGTGCGTGTATATTTTTCCATTTTGTGGTAAATATCTAAAAATCTCGTATGCCTACTCATTATGGGGCAAGGATCTTCATTTTTAATCATGTGAAGTTTTTCACTGCATCTATCAATTACTAATAAAACGTTTTTAGAAGAATGAGATTATATCTTTACAAATTTTCATTTGACATCATAAAATCACTTTAAAATGATCTTCTTCAAATCTGAGCGGAAAGGGGTGTGGGGGACAGAGTAGTTACGTCAGTTTTATGGTTTGAAACAGGTTTGATATAGAAAAGAAATTAAGAGCAGTTGCTTTAGAGGTTTGCATTCTTCAAGCAGAATATTTTTGGACTTGTTTCTAAAGCCCAAACAAGTCCTCACCCCAGAGTCTATTGGCGGGAGAGCGTTCACTTAAGTAAGTCTTCTCTACAGAAACATTTGTACACTAATCTTTACTTTGACCGTGCCGTGTATGTTGAGCGTACATAATGTCTGTGTGGGTGCGGGTGTAGGAGGGGGAAGCCATGGGAATGTGGATGTGTGTATACGTGTGTTCATGTCGTCATGTGTTTTGTGTGCTAGTATGCATACATATCACTTATTATAGATTCAGCAGTGGTTTGAAAAGTGGCTAACAAAATCTAACACAAGTAAACGTAATGTTATGCACATAGGTAAAAATAACAATAAGTACGATTAAAAGTTATTTGGAAATTTGTTAACAAAAGTGGATAATGAAAAGGATCTCGGCGTAACTATCAGTAATGATCTCAAATCATCTAAACAGTGTATTTCCGCCTCAGAGAAATTAAATAAAATTCTAGGACTGACTGGGTGGTTTTAATAGTCTATCTGTCATTTAAAAGCGATATAAATTGTTACTTTGTCTACTTTCGAATATGCTGTTTCTGTATGGTCATCAAATTTCATTAAAAACATTGACAGATAGAAAAAAATACAATGGCGAGCCACAAAACTGATTCCAAATATCAGAAATAAATCATACGAAAATCGACTAAAACATATGAATCTATTTTTCAAAAAAAAAAAAAGCGTAGACACATGGGTTATTTGATACAGGTTTTTAAAATTCTAAAGGGAATAGACAACATCAAAAGTGACAAAATTTTCACAATGAACGCCAATCAGAGAAGAAATAATGGTCTCAAACTGTCAGGAAGTAGATTTAATTTGGAAGTGGGTAGAAACAACTTCACCAACTGTGTAGTTAATGAATGGAATAAACTTCTTGCTGAGGCAGTGCAATGTAGTATAGTTCAAAGTTTCCAGATTTATTCACATAAATACCTAAGCAATATGCTTTAATGCCTCCATTTATTTTATTTTATTTTTTCATTCATTCATCGTTATTTATCTATATATTATTAATCTATCTATTTCTATTATTTATTAATCGCTTATTTTAAATTCCCATTACTTATCTGTTTGTTTATCATTTATCATTATCTAATTAAATGTCTTATTTATTTAGTTTTTCCCGTAGGTCATCCGACATAGTTATGGACCAAAAGATCTGCTGGCATGTTCTTTCTTTGTAATCCTTTGTAACAGAGTTTTTGATCATGTATGCGTTGGTTTGAGTATGTGCGAGAACGTCAGAGAGCACATAGGACATGTTAAGTCTTCTCCAGACACATAGGACATGTTATCGGATTAATGTTCATCACAAGTGATAGACGAGGAAGATGATGAACAAACTGTATTTGTTTGTAACTTTTTCATAAGGACTTTTGCGTGCGTATGTAGCCATTAAACAAGTGCATTTTTAACGTGAGAAATAATTAATGCAAGTGACAATACGTTCCGATTTACCTGTAGATTAGGTATAATTCAGGTATCGTTTATACATGATCTATGATGTATCCAAAGGGTTACGTATACTATAGATGATATACTGTAAAAGTATATAGATATACGTACATAGTTATATGTATATATGCGTATACATATACTTGCATGGACACCTATATTCATTCACACACTTCTATACATACATAGATATATTCCCAAAAATATGTGCATATATATGTACACGTGTGTAGATACATACATTAACATAATTATATATGCATATGGACACATATGCACATGCGTGTGCGTGTGTATATACTCATCCATATGCATGTACGGTTGTATATGCATATATGCATATGTTTGTGTGGACGCAAGCACACACCTGAATTTGAATTTAGTTATGATAATTAGAGAATAAGAGAAACGACACCACAATTATTGCTCTTTTCTTGGAACTGCAATTAGGTTTAGTATACACAATTAACGCAAATACTAGATGACAAACAGTATCAAAGTCAAAATTGGTTGAGTGGTGAGTCAGATGGAATTATTCAAGGTCTGGTATGGAGTGGATAAGGATGAGGGAACTGATAAAGTGTTAGACTGGATGACGAATGTAAAGACACGTCCGGGAGACTCCTTGTGTTCAGACTCAGTCAGACCAGAAATCAAGGGCAAACTTCATCCCTTAAAGACCCGAGAGATGATGATGATGATATGATTTAACGTCACACACACACACCCCTTCGGGAGGCTAGGACCGTGTCCCTCACAGAGGACTTTGTAGCATGGAATTTAATGAACCATGCCCTTGGTTCAACTTCGCCGGTGGCAGGATTCGAACCGCCCTCACCTCGACCTTCACCGCAAGTAACGACGCTCTAATCCACTTAGCCAGCAAGCCTCCTTAGCCAGATAAAACCAATAAAATAAAGACCTTGTTTAAAGAGGCGATGGACTGAGTTACACCATCGGTAATTAGATTTTTTCTCTCAAAATGAAAATACATTTTTTAACAAAGGTTTATAATGGATTTATAGTGAAAAATATATTTCCGAGAAAAGATCCTTTGATCTATTGTATAGCAAGACTTGGAGTAAAGTGAAAAATGTCACATTGTATACATATGCGCACACATACACGCATATACGCACATACATGTATGCATACGATCGCACACATGTACACACGTAAAGACACATGCACGCACACACACACACACATACATACATACATACACACACGCACACACACGGGCACACGCACGCAAACATATAAATATACAAACAGGCGCGCGCGCGCGCACACACACACACAAACACACGCACGCACATATATGCACACCACATACACTCACACACGCAGACACACGCGCGCACACACACAAACATATAAGCATACA
>NC_134818.1:21820834-21823334 GCF_046742065.1 Oratosquilla oratoria | reverse complement strand
GGGAGAGAGGTCAAGGGAAGAAGAGGAGGAAAGTAAATGGTTAAAATCTTTGTGAAAGTGTAAATATTTAGTATCTTTGTTACACGGATATCAAACTGAATAAAGTTGTTTGGCAATAACTAAAAGAGTATTACTAAAGTACCACTGTGACGAATAGAAGAGAAACGAAAATTCTCATCAAAGATTGACTGGACGCATTAAGGAAGGTAAATGGAGAGACGGAGGACGAAATAGATAAAAAGAAAATAAAGAAAGGAAGGAAGACAAGAGTAAATTATACTAGTTAGAATAAAGAAAATATAGACAGATTGGAAAGGGACAGGAATAGACAGATGATGTGATACGACAGTTGAGGTTGGAAGAAGAAGAAGAGATCAAAGAAGTGGTGTGGATGGAGGATTGAGGGAGAAAGGAGAGGGACCCCTGAAGTAGATTGGGTAAAGGACTACTTGAGAAGTAATTGTTAAGGTGGGTGGGCTTGGAGCCTCATGCCTCGCCGAGAAGAGTGAAGTATAGAAACTAGGAAGTAGAGAAGGAAAGAAGTGGTGGAAGGGCAGGAAGAAGAGGAAAAAAGATGGAGTAGGGAGGAGGTGGAGGGTGGATGAAGAGAATAAGGGAAGAAGTGGATAAAGGGAGAAGCAGAAAAGGAAGAAGGAAGGATAAGTGTAAGAGGAGGAGCAGGAGGAGGAGGAGGAGGAGGAGGAGGAGGAGGGGAGAAGAAGTGGAGGAGGTGGCAGGGGGGAGATGGGAGAAGTGGAGGAGGAGGGAGGAAGGAGAAGTTGAGGAGGAATGGAGGAGAAATAGAAAAGGAGGAAGAGGGTAGAAGAAGAGAAGAAAAAGTGGAAGAAGACGGGGCGGAGAAGCAAAAGTGGAGGGATGTGGGAGGAGAGGAGGAGAAATAGAGGAGGAGGGATGGAGGAGAAAAGGTGGAGAAGAAAAAATGGAGGAAGATGGATGAAAGAGAAGGATTAGAGAAGAAGTGGAGGAGGAGGAGGATGAGGAGAAGGGATGGAGGAGAAGAGGAGGAGGCAACGAGAGGTAATGACGTTAGCCTATAGTAGCAAGTAAGATGAATGACATCGACGTTTGGAAAGGCGAAATAAGATGGCGAAAAATAATAGGCGATAGACATCATTTTTGTTATTTTGGGGGAATAAAAAAGTGACCAAAATGAGTTGGTGAGGACATCTAATTTAACATTGGCAAGAGTACAGTTGGCTCCACTTCCAGATATTACATACTCTGTCGTCTTCTTTGAGTTTGTAGACAATTTTTTTTTTTTTTTCTTTTGGCACCAGGAGATTGTTACAGGATGGGGCTCATTAGGTTTTAAAAGAATTGCTCCAAGTCATAAGCCCACAACCCAATCACTGTATATACATCTCAACCTTTGTATCACTTTCAAGTGAAGGTAACTGTACATTTGATAACATATATATATATTATTTATCTATATGTTTATCAAATATTTTCTATTTATATTATTTACCTATTCATTTATCTATTTGCTTTATTGATTGATTGATTTATTTATTAATCTATTTATCTATCTATTCATTGATTTATTCATCTATTTGTTTTTGTTTACTCATTTATCTATTTATCTAGCTATTTATTCAATCATTTATATATTCACTTATCAATTTTTCTATTTATCTATTTATCGTTTAACATATATGTCAATTCCTTCACCATTGTGACGTACTTTATAGGCTTTGTTCAGGTCAACACCAGATGACGGCATCCACGCAAGGGGGGGGTGGGGAAGAGGTCCAAGTCTCGCTGGATCGAAATCCCATTTCGTTCCAGCTTCATTGCTCGGCTAAATGAAATAGTCGATGTTAGTGTACGTGCGTTCATGCGCATGCACAGACATTCATGCATACATGCATATCTGCATACATACAAGCATACATAGATACATGCATACATAGATACAATACATACATACATACATACACATATACATGCATACATACATACATACATACATACATACATACATACATACATACATACATACATACATACATACATACATACATACATACATGCATGCATGTATACATACATACATACATGCATGCATGTATACATACATACATACATACATGCATACATACATACATACATACATACATACATACATACATACATACATACATACATACATGTATGTATGTATGGGCCTTTTCCCCATTATCAAGGGGATAGCAGTCAAAACTACTTCACTGTAGGTAAAATGCTCCCGGACATAAAGACTTAGTTTTCATTCATTCCTTGTGTTTTCTTGATATATTCATTACTTCAAAAGAACTTCTTTAACACGTTTCGGATTTCTCACACCGATCTGCCATTTGCAGTAGTAAAATATGAATAAGACAGATTAAGAAAGAAGACGAACATCTTGTTAATCTTTTATCATTTCTTAATATTCACAGATTACCTTACAGATGGGTATAGAAAGCAACACTGAGCTAGAGGAACGATTTCTACTTAT
>NC_134818.1:21808334-21818334 GCF_046742065.1 Oratosquilla oratoria | reverse complement strand
GAGAGGAGGAGAGAGATGCGTATGTTAACAAGTCCAACAAATGGGGAACGAGCTGGTACACATGCATTTGTCGCCAAACTAATCAAGAAGAAGACCTTGAAAAGTGACTCTCCCGTACTCTGTTCTTTTTGTATTCCATTTGATCAGAGTCCATCACAGGTTCTCTTCTGAGAGAAATGCTCTTCGAATTCTCTCTGGAGAGACGAATCTTGAGAAATCAACACGATGACGAATATGTTGAGAAAATGTTCGACAGTAGAATGTACTGACATATCCACATGGCTTCCTTTTTACCGAAAGTTCCATGCTTAATCAATCACCTGATATTGAAGTAAAATGATCATTTTCTCTTCTGGAACTTAATGGATTGAGGACCCAGGAAATTGCTTTGTAACGGGCAGCGAGTACCCACAGAGCCAAATAAAATCCCCTGGCAAAAAAACAAAAAACAAAAAAAAAACTGAACAGTACTTTTTGTTTGTTATCGGGTTAAACCAAAATAAGCTAATTTATGTTCGAAACAAAAGCCAAGACAAAGATGAAACTTAAATAGAAAATAAAAATAAATAAAGAAATGAATGAATGAATGAATAAATGAATGAATGAATGAATGAATGAATGAATGTGTGAATGAATGAATGAATGAATGAATGAATGGACGAATGAATTAACAAGATAATTAATGAATAAAAAATGACTGAAAACGTAAGCAACAGCAAAGTGAAGCGGCACACAGTAGGTCTTCAGAGGTTTCTCAAAAGTATTTAGTTCTTTGATAACAAAAGGTTCTGTAGACAGGAAGAAGACACCCAACGTCATCCAAAACAACAAAAAAGTGGCTGTCGACTGCAGATACATTTTTTCTTTTCATTTCATTGTTTTTTGTTCTTTTATGACATCTTACTTATTCTTTTTGTTTCTTTGCTTATCTATTTGATTTATTTTTGTATGTTTATTTATCTATTCATTTATATATATAATTATTCATTGAATTATCCATCTAATTATCTACTTGTCTTATTTCATTTTATTTTGTTTTCTAATCAAAGAAATTTAAGGTTTTCAATTCTATTTTCGATTCTATATATTTTTTCTTCATAATAAATTGCCTTTTGAGACTGAAATTAGTTTTGAAAGGGATATGAATTGAAAAGAATAATAGGTGAAAAAAATCTCTAATGCTACCAGATTTGATTACGAAATATTCTGAATAACATCACCACGAAAGTGAATAGAAAATATTCTATTGCCTTTCCTATTAACGAATAAGTATTTTTCTTTTCTCTTTAGGCACAGTTGACGCTGTCCAGATCAATCAAGTGTTTGACTTCTTCAGTAAAGTAACACAATTCATAGAGTTTTTGGAACGGAAATCGTCAGACGATTTTATTCGGTTGGGGAAGGAACTTGGGGCCAAAGGGGTGATTCGACCGATTAGAGTCATCCCCCACCCCCCGGGCCTGTATTCCCTTAACTGAATAAATTCGCCTGGCGTCAAAAAGAGACCCTCAATGGTATAGACATGATGGCAGAATGGGCGAAATCAACGGAATGTCTAAGAATCTCATTAAAGTGCTGGTAAACTACAGTCAATATATATATATATATTGTGTGTGTGTGTGTGTGTGTGTGTGTGTGTGTGTGTGTGTGTGTGTGTGTGTGTGTGTGTGTGTGTGTGTGTGTGTGTGTGTGTGTGTGTGTGTGTGTGCGTGCGTAAGAGGCTGGTAGAGAAATAGGTAGAAAGTGGGATAGATGGTGAGGGTTGTATTTTTATGAGTCTCGTGTTTTGTAAACAACACAGTTTGTAGGCGAGTGAGTTGCATAAGTTCGCTCTCATCTTTATATTTGTAAAAGTTGACCGGAGGCACTTTATTGACGTAGAGTTTTGTAACCTAAGCGACTTATGCAGATATTCGAGATTACTTAAGTAAATAATATCGCATATAGACATGTAACAATGAATTTCATTTGAAAAAGGGTGCAGGAGGAGAGAATCCAATTGGCTCACGATTGTAAGATCACGCCCTTTAGGGAGGATCTTAAATATAAAGTTAAAGGTCATTGGAATAAAGAAATCACTACGTCACTACAAAACTTACCTAGGATCTAAAATGCGTGTTCTCGACGGGAGTCCCTTGGTGTACCTAAGAGAATCACGTTGTAGAAGAATTCGTGAAGAAAATCAAGGAAAAATCTCCACCGTTTAATTCCCCCTCCTATACAAAAGATAATACTGACAGAAATTAGGTGATGTGCTGTATCCTATACCAAGTGGAACTAGCAGTTTAGAACTTGACTAAGTCGGATGATCGGAGGCACATTATGAGTAACAATCGTACGTAACAAATATATATATATATATATATGTATATATATATGTATATATACATATATATATATATATATATATATGTATGTATATATACATATACATATGTACACATGATGGTAGAGTGGGCGAGATGAACCAGATGTCTAAAAATCTAATAGAAGCGCTAGTAAACTACTGTCCACACACACACACACACACACACACACACACACACACACACACACACACACACACACACACACACACATATATATATATATATATATATATATATATATATATGTGAATATATATATGTTCATATACATACATATGTATGCAGTGGAAAATGTAATCACACATTTGTCAATCACGTGAAAACCACTGTTGGAGTAAAGAAGACTGGAGACGGGGAATCTATATTTTTCGATTGCAAACTGCAATCCTCTTCACTATCTACTGAAGACGCTTGCGGTTTGCAATCGAAATATATAGATTCCTCGTCTCCAGTCTTTTTTACTCCAACAGTGGTTTTCACGTGATATATATACATACATACATATATATATATATATATATATATATATATATATATATATATATATATATATATATATATACAAATACTGCCATTGTTCTTTTGATTTTCGTTTTTTAAATTATAAATTTTTCACCTACTTTAGCTTTTTGCGATTCAGAACACTTTTTTTTTTCTTACCGCCTCAGGAAATCATGACCATATGAATGTTCTAGAAAAACATGAATTATTCTTTTGATTATTAGCCTTTCAATTTCCTCCCCGATATAACAAAGGAGAAGTCCCATCACAGCGTTGAGCTGGCGACCTTACGCTTCCCACCTTCGGTTATGCATTTCCATCTATTATTCCAGACAACGTGATTGGACGCTCAGAAAAAAAAAATTGGGCTACTTCGGTCGAGGTGAATAGATTTTCACTCCTGAAGCCGCAAAAATGATGGAGTTCCGAGCCCAGAAAGTAAAAGTAAAAAAAAAAAAAAAACGACTTCACTCTATTTCAGGTGAGATGGTCATTCGTTCAAAGGATATGAACTACAAGAAAAGGAGTATGGAGGTCAGTGTCCGGTAAGGTAGGAAAGGACGAGGTGCGACCAGATGGGGCGAGGCTAGAGGGACGATGCGGGCACGGCAAAGGAACCCAAAAGTGTCACTGTAATTCGGAGAAGTAAACGAGTGAAGATAAGGTCGGACGCGATGAGCTAAATCGCCGCCGCGGAGGAGGGGAAAGAAGTTCTCGGGAAGAAAAATGTCGGGTAAGCGACGACGACGGTCGAGGGATGGAGGGGCGAGAGGAGACCTCCAAGCAAGGGTCGACTTGCCAAGGTCTCCAGGTCGATTCTTGAACTTCAACGTTGCTCTCTGAGTGTCACTGGTTTTTGTCTGGCCTCTTGTCTGTTTGAATGTCTGTCTCAGCCTGTTTCTCTCTCTGACTCTATCTCTGTCTGTTTCTGTCTCTGTTTCTGTCTTTGTCATTGTCTCTGTCACTATCTGTCTCTCATTGTATCTGTCCGTCTCTGTCACTATCTGTCTCTCATTGTATCTGTCCGTCTCTGTCCCTGTCTCTGTCTCCTTTCCTGTCTTTATCTCTGTCTCTGCTTCTGTCTCTGTTTCTGCCTCTTTCTCTGTCAGTTTCTGCTTTTCTCTGTCAGTATCTGCCTCTGTTTGATCTGTCTGGTCCATCTCGTCCGTCTGTCTGTCTGTCTGACTGACTCTGTCTATCTGCCTGCTTGCATGCTTACATGTCTGTCTATCTGTCTGTTTGTTTGTCTTTTTTTTTTTTACATATTCCTTTGTTTTCTTCTTTTTCTCTTTCTTTCACTTTCTATTTTCCTTTCTCTTGAGCCCGTTCTTGTGACAATCTTGGATCGACTTAACAACGCACACAGGGTAGCCCACCCAGGAGTTATTTGCAGTTTGTTAACGTCCCTATTTATGGAGATATACTCTACAATCCTATATTCTTCCTAACGTCAGGCAATTTCATACACCTTAGCACAGGAGTACTCATCAGGTTCCCAAGACTCCATACTTATCCAACGCTGTTCTTTAGCGTCATGTAGACAATTTCAACCCTGAACAAAATCACTAAACATCCCCTTAACTGCCACTAATCTTTTATTTGTAGACCCACCTGGGGTACTCTGTGTTTCCCTGGGGGTATAGGGCCCCTGTGGGGACTAGGGCCCTGTGTAGGGTCCTCAGGGTTAGACATCACTTCCCTTGGGGGTGTAAACATAATGAAGAGATGAAGACACTCTATATTTCGTTAATGACATATTTAATTTGGCCTGAACGTTTTGTTTCCGAATAGTAGATAGAATTCACAGAACACAGAGCCTTAGTTCGATCAATGTATATGATAATGATAAAAGTAGAGAAATGAATCTAAGAAGTGAATATGAACAATGGAAATGATGAGGCAATAAAGAGAAGGGGCTAAAACAGGAAGAGGAAAACAAGGAATAATGGAATAATAAAAGCGTAAAGAATCACATTTAGTATATGAAAATTAATATCTTTTATAAATAATCGAAACTTGAAAATGTTGTATAACGTAATAACTGAAGACCAGCTAATCAGAAGAAGAAACATGAAATCCCGATTGAGGACCAGCCAATCAGAAGAAGAGGCGACATGACGTCCGACTGACGACCAGCCAATCAGAGGAAAAGGCTACAACAGCGAAGAATTGTCGAATCCGATGAGCAACTAGCCGCCGAAGGTAGTTGCGGCCGAAGGCTACTAAAAACGAAGCCGAGCACCCCGGCAAAGCCGGGACGGGCACAGCCCGTGGCTCGTGAAAAAAAAATAGGGAACAAGTAAGACAAACAACAAAAGAACATAAACGATGACAATAAGAAAGGACAACGGAGGAGGCAGGAGGAGGAGGAGAACAAAGACGAATAGAGTACCATAATTGATGAGAATAATAGAAGAGCCGGAGACAGGATGTGGGTAGACATACTTGAGAGGACCTACCCAGCTCTGGCGCATAGGGGCGGAGAAGGTACTTTGAGTTCTTAGTAGTATCTAAAGGCAAGGGTCAAGATGTCTTGATGAAAGTCAGCTACTCTGCAAGAGTATTATTAACTTCTTTGTAACTGTGACATTTTTTAAGATGAATACAAGCCCTGTCATTAGGTGAATTTATATTTGACAACACATTGAATATGTTAAAAGTATCTTGCAGTACATTCTGCTATCGGCAATGTATTGATAAATGTACCTCATCGTAGACAGTTAAAGTAAATTGAGGTTTAATCATCGCTCACTTGTGCCATCTTAGTATAGTTTTTATTATTGTGCCAGTTACCTTTCCAATCTTTTGGAGGTTCTTCATTCCATTTTTTTCCCTCAGTTCCTCCTATCCCTATTTTTTTTTCAAGAAATCCTCCATTTGACCCCTCCCCATCCCATCACAAGCTTTTTATACCACCACCATTCCTAGTTCCCCTGACAACAGTTGACACCAATCAAGTGTTAGAAACTATCAGATCCTTTTATTCCTGCCCTAGTCTCATATGTGTCACTGTTGGTTATCCTCATTTCCATAGTTAGTTAGTCTTTTATTAACTAAAGAATTACAGTTACAATTCATTCAAAGTATCATGGTCCAATATACAAAACAATCACATATAGAGTAACACAAAAATGACTACATGAATAATGTTAAAATAGTGAATCCTATAAGCAACAATGGTAACAACACAGTATCAGGTATAGATATTAAGCAACAAATTATATTATGAATATCATCATAGGTATACCAGTAATTCTGCATTAAATATTTCGTACCTATCTATACTAAGTCCCAGTATATCATACTAAAGCCATAGCATGAAAATAATGCTACTGTGCAGTCGTTACATATTTCTGTAACCCTGTATGACGTCACAAACATATATAAAACGACCAAATGGTCCCTTTCACCGATAATAGGTTCAACGTGGGTATATAAAAACAAGGAAATCTATCCCGTTCAGTTTGAACATGACCCCTGTTGAACTGACACAACCGCTGTTCCTGTGACACGTGGCTCCCTCTCCCTGTCTCTACTTTAAGATCATGTGACATTAATCGTAAAGGCTTGCCGTGCGTAGTCCGGCATGTACACACTTCTAGAATACACTTCGTGCACACTTAGATCAGGATGCAATTCAATTCCGTATGTTTCATATTTGGTAGCAGCGTCTTGTATGTTGGTCGTTATTTCGATTATTTTTTTAATGGGCTGGTGTCAGTGTTATACTGAAGGGCTTTACAGATAAATCCGTAGCCAGGGTTTTTTTGTACTTCAACATAACTGATACACGAGATGGAAAGGTGCCCTAAACTTTGATTCTAGAAACCATTTTCTATTTCTTACCAAAACATTGGACACGGAATAAATTCCTGAATATACAAGCCACAGATTAATAAGTGTTGTCCCCTTACTCTAAGCAAACATTTGACTCGTTTATTATACTGCTGTTGAGCCATGTTTCAGCGCTATAGCGAAGAGCAGACGTGATAGCCGCGTCAGGCACTTTACGTTTATAGGTAAAGGACATATATGTACTGTCCACACAAAACACAGCAAACTTGTTGACCACAGTTTGTCCCTGTGCCTTATATAACTGCATCGTCTCGCCTAGCCTAGATATATGCGTAAACCAAGCACCTAAGTACAGATATTTACTACAGTAATTTATTATCTGACCTTGGGTCCTTAATGATGCCTTATCATTATCATTGTAGTTAATTACACAAAAATGTCTTTTGAGAATTTAGCTGTATATCATATTCGTTACAATAATCTATGTAATATTTACATTTCTTGTGCACATTTCACGTGACGTCACAGCACTTACAGTGTTGTACATGAGTAACAGCGAATGCATGGCACCTAAGAGCCCGTTTGCTTTGATGGTATCCTTTAACGTTTTTACCGTTTTATCCATGTAGGTAAGAAACAGCAGACAGCTTGATGATACACCTTGCCTCACTCCTACCTTGGACTCCATTGTAACGTTCCTTGTACACCTATACATTTTTTGTATCACTAATAGTATGACTTTGCCACAACCGATAGATTTTAAATACTCTATCAACTTGTTCCTTGGTACTCGATTTGCTATGATCGATGAAGACAACATATGATTTTAGTTTCATGTGATCGGCATAATCACAGAGTGACATGATTTGTTTTAAGCACCTTCTCCTAGACATAGATCCGGTTTGGCATTTATCTACACTAATCCACAGGGAAAACATATTTAAAATCAATGTTAGATATCTTGGCTAGTGTGTCTATATTGCTGATACCTCTGTAATTACCACATGCCATTCTGTCTCCGGATTTAAACAATATGGCCAGTCTATTACAGCACCATAGTAACGGACAACGCGAATTTTGGAACACAGCATTGAAAACAGTTAATAAAAACAAGAACCACGTCATCGGAAGTTTGCATAACAAACACGGACAGACGCTCAGAAATTCAAATTTTTGTTCAAGGCAATTATCGCCTCTTTTGACTCACGTAGTATGAATGGGTCATCCAGCACAGGTATTGTCGGTGCAGAACCGACATCGATTAGTTTCCACTTCTGGCTGGCTGGGCTCAGTAACTGCTCAAAGTCCACCTTAAATTGCTGCTCGTTTGGTTGAGTATCATTAGAAGCACCTACTCCTCCTTTCCAGTTTACTTGTTTCCAAATATTTCTCTGGCCATTTGATTCCGAGTTCTCTGGCTTTTGCTTCTCCCCCCTTTCTCGGTTCTTGATATGTTTCATCTCCATCTTGGATGCTGGGTGAATGTTCTTTTTATGTACACAGTTGAGATGGGTCTTGCCATACTTTTCAGGTTCTTCCCCACCTTTAATATTGCATTCATCATCTCCTGGTCCCCAACTGTGATGTATATAGGCCGATTTCTTTGTTGATTGGGCTGGCCGAGGCGCTCGATAGTCCACGCACCATCGTCAGTGGTGTTTATGTATCCGGTTACCTGCAGGATCGCCTTCATTTTCTCTCCGTCTGTAGCACCGATAACGTCTGCCTCCTCTTGTACCTCAGTCATAATGAGGTTCCTTCTTCTTTCTTTGGCATCGATGACTTCCATGAATATCTACTGCTGATGAATTATTTTATAAACATCATCAAGTCTGGCCGTTCAGCACCGCGCCTCTTCCTTTAGGAGCTTTATTTCTTTAAGATCCTTCTTCATATTGAAGATTTTAACCCGCTTGTCTTTTCAGATAGTAATGTACAGTTACCTACACTTAGAAGTTGGGCGATGGTGATGACGTCATATGCTGTTTTCACGTATGTTTTTATGTGCATATAACAGTATCACGCTACTTTAGTCACACAGTGTGTGGTAACGGTAATGGTTGTTTTTTATGGATTACAACTAATAGAACTTGTGTCCTTGTGTTGTGAACTGTCTTGACCTTAATGGTAACGGATGAGTAAGAATTTATATACACGTCGATAGTATTGCATACACAAAGACACACTTGCTATATGTGGTATTATTGTCCTAGTATTGAACCACTTATAAGTGTTGACAACTGTGCGTCTCCTAACTGTGTCACCAATTCGTTTTCCTAACCCTGCTCACGTGATCAGACCACATACTTATGACGTCATTTACTTTCCTCTTCTTGTTTATTTACATTTCAGCCCACAAATCATTTTCCCAATAACCTATTTTGTTGGTTTATTAGGTATCTTAGTATTTTGACCTGGTTGTAACTAAAAATAATTTTTACATTAATCATCTTCGTTATCATCTATGCCATCTAGTAATCATCGTGCCTGTACAGGCCTGGCTTTGATCCTAACAACAGATAGTAATTATCACTTGCCCTGGCTGTCTCAATATATACATAGAAAATGCCAGTTTTGATAACAATTAGTCGTCTCTGTGTAATCTTCTGAACTTATCCTGTGCTTTTGCATGCCGATGGGTCTATTTGCCATTTCATCTTCTGGCAAAGGTCTTTCTACACTGACATTTCTGAACATTTGGTTTCTAATGATGTCATACACCATCAAACTTAATTTAATAATTTCCTGGCTATCTTTCACAACCACTTGAGAACGTACAAATTTCAATGTTGGTGAATGAAACTATCTGGTGTTAGCTGTAACAAAATCGTTCAAGTCACCACTCGAGTCTGATGAGTTATTGGCTCGTCGACTAATATATCCTTTTTCTAATAAAATTCTGATAAGTTAAAGTAAACAGACTATTATAGCAAATACGCTTTCGTTGTTTGTTATCCAAATATTCTTACTTTTTTCCTTACTTCAAGTATACTTCAAATTTTCTATTAATAATACTTAATATTCTTTTTCTAATATTTGTCTTTTCTCTGTATATCTCTCCCTTACTGCTACTTTTATTATTTGTTATTTAGATATTTTTTTTCCTCATTTTATCTATGAGGAAGGTGGAAGAGTAAGACATGGGTCTAGGGCCGAGTTTATTCCTGATTGGTTTCGCTTAGAGCTTCTTCAGAGGATTGTACTCGGGACGCGGGTGGGTGGACAGAGAGACCTGTGAATGAATAATTAATTCCTTAATCTATTGAAAATAAAATAAGATAAGATAAAATAAAATAAGATAAAATAAGATAAAATAGGATAAAGTAAAATAGAAT
>NC_134818.1:21800834-21803334 GCF_046742065.1 Oratosquilla oratoria | reverse complement strand
TACATTCAACAAAAACCCACTGTGTTGGATAAGAAGATATGAAATAAATGAATTCCGTATATTTCGATCACGGACTGTGATCCTCTTCAGTGGAATACAGAAAGGTAGAGCAAAAGGCATGTCTTATATACAATAAAAATAAGGGACAAGGGTAGGACTCAGGTAGCGTCTAGTACTTTGCGGGGCAGGTCACCCGCCTTCACCAACGATGGTAACAATTTGTTGACTGCCCAGGTGGTAATGCAGTCAGGTGACCACTGTCCATATGATATATTAAAATTTGGAAATTTGTTAATCAGGGATGATTCTATTATTTTTCTTTTAAAACTGCATTTTGAATTAAAGATAATCTTTGCTTTTGTTGTTGTTGTTGTTGTTGAATCTTTACGAATGTGTTACGACATTACTTTATAGTTATGTATATACATATATATATATATGTATATATATATATATGTGTGTGTATGTGCGTGTGCGTGTGTGTGTGTGTGTGTGTGTGTGTGTGTGTGTGTGTGTGTGTGTGTGTGTGTGTGTGTATGTGTATGTATGTGTGTGTGTGTTTGTGTGCATTTATATATTATATATATATATATATATACATATATACATATATATATATACATATATATAATATATATATATATATAATACATATATATACATATATACATACATATATATACATATATATATATATATATATATATATATACATAGAGAGAAAGAGAGAGAGAGAGAGAATATATATATATATATATATATATATATATATATAGATAGATAGATAGATAGATAGATCGACCTCTAAAATGCTTTAACCTTAATTTCCCTTCCATCCCTCACCCTCCTCTTCCTTCATCTTTCCGTTTCTTCCTTTCAATTCCCTCTCATAAAGCTCTTTTCCATCTTTTCTCTTCTATTCCTTGTCCATCCTTTTCCTTTTCTCTTCCCCTCTCATCCTTTCCTTTCCCTCCCTCCTTTTTATCTCTCCTCTTCTTTTCTCCTATTTCTCTAATTCCCTTTATTTTCTTTCATTCATCTTCTTTTACTTATTTTCACTCCTTCACTCTTCATCTGTCCTCTCTTCTCTTGTCCTTTCCATTATCGTTCATTTTATTCTTCTTCACTCCATTTCTATTCCTGATAGTTTAAGATGCCGTGTTCTCCACCTATTCCACCTCCGCATCCTATTCCACCCATCCACCTTGCGCCGACCCCTCCCACCACTCCGCAATCCACCCCACTTATTCCACTTTATGTTGCTTCCACTTAACAACCTCCCTTCACCTATTCCACATTCCACCTAGTCCACATTGCCCAGTTCCTACAGGACAACCCTGCTTCATTCAGTCCACTTTGACGCCTCCACCACCTCACGCTCCGCCGTCTGTTCCCTGCCCCACCCTTTCAGCATCCAGCCAGGTCACCCATCTCCACCTCCACCTCCACCTCCACCTCCTCCTCCTCCACCTCCTCCACCTCCTCCTGCTCCTCCTCCTCCTCCTCCTCCTCCTCCTCCACCCAGCCCGCATGTCAGTGCCCTCCCCCCACCCCACACACACACGCTACGCACCAAAACTCTCTCCTTTCTCGCCTGTACCTTCAAATGTTGTCATACACTGCCCTCCCCCCATCTCTCCCTTCCCCTTTCCCACCCCCTCTCTCTCCCTTCCCCTCCCCCATTCCCCCTCCCCCTTACTCAATCTTCTTTCTCACTTCCCCCCTCCACCCAAGTACAAGTATTTCCCTCCTCCTCCTCCTCCTCCTCCTCCTCCTCCTCCTCCTCCTCGTCCTCCTCCTCCTCCTCCTCCTCCTCCTCCTCCTCCTCCTCCTCCTTCTCCTTCTCCTCCCTCATCTACCCAAATCTCCTCCTCCTCCTTTTCCCCTCCAGTTTTAAAGGTTCCCCTCCCTTTCTGGTTTAAGCACTCCCACCTTCTCATCTTCCCTCCCTTTCTTTTCTCTCTCAGCCCACTCCTCTTCTCCCCCCTCCCCCTTAACCCTCTTTCCTCTTCCTTCCTCCTTTTCCTCTCTTCACTCACCTCTTCTCTTTCTTTTCTCCTTCTATCTCTCTCTTTCTTTCTTTATTCCATTCTCGATGTCTGCCCTTCCACATGCTAACACTGACATCCTATCATTCCCCTCCCTTCCCCTTCCTTCCCCTTCTTTATCCTCCCTTCACCAACTTTCCCCTCTCTTATCCCTCCACTACCCCTTCCACCCCTTCCCTTCCCTTCCCTCTCCCTCCCTCCCCTCCCTCCCCTCCCTCCCCTCCCTCCCCATACTCCTCCCTCCTCTCCCCTCTCTTCCTCTCCCCCCCTTCCCTTCTATTCTCTTTCCTTCTTCTCCCATTTCTTCTTTTCCCCATCCCTATTCTCCCCTTTCTTCCTTCCTTTCCCCTCCCTTCCCTTCCCCTCCCTTTTCCTCCCTTCCCTTCCTCTTATCTCCCTTTATCTTTCATTCCTTCTTCTTCCTTCCCCTCCCCTCCTTTCCCTTCCCCTCA
>NC_134818.1:21790834-21793334 GCF_046742065.1 Oratosquilla oratoria | reverse complement strand
AGACAAAATAGATACACTAAAGTCCGTCACCGTGGCATGGGAGTTAGATTTGGAATTTTCCTAGACTCTTGTTCAGTCGGCTCTCATATTATTCTCCCTTGGTTAGGGACGACGGGAAATCCTTAACTTGTTCACTGTTAGAGGGCATTAGTACAATTGCCTGCACGTATCAGTGATTTTGTATATAACATTGATGTATTTTTTTGCAGAATCACAATGGAATATAAAAACAAATCATACCTAATGGAGACTGTTCGGTTAAGAATGAGGTCGGATAAATAAATAAATAAATTAAGACGAACAAATTTGACGGCCTTTGTGGTCATCATTGCTCAGCTGGCTCTGTCAGATCACAAACAAACTGTTGCTGATTCGCCCTCGTTACAACTGCCCTTAAAACCATGATGCATACGTACAAATACTTCTCTATTGGAAATCTGAAACTAAGAAATTTCCAATATTCGAAACGAGGTTTCTAAAACTATAAGAATTTTGGATAATAAAGCTCCTCCCAATATTCTAGTATATTCTGGAAATGAGCTATTGTTATATGTATCGAAGGTTTTCGAATTTCATATTTTTATTTTCCCAACAGTGAGGGCCAATTGTATGTTAATTGGCGTATGGAAAGAACCATGGGTGAATTTTTGAATTTTGAAATTGCAGCGATATGACCATCAACCACGTACAAAATGTTACTAAACAATGATCATAATGTAAATTTAGCGGGGACCTCACCGCACTGACAGCAAAAGAGGATTTATGGTCATAAGGTTTTTGTTTGTGTAAACGTACTATTAAGCCAGCAGTTACTGAACACATCGTGGATGTTAATGTGAAAACAAGGTAAAACTAACTCTTGATGACCAGCACATTCTGATCTCGAATACTTTGGCTGACCTAGAGGGGCAGAGAATATTTCATTCCAAATTTTCTTACAAGTAATTGTGGTTTTTGATCGAGAGAGATTTGATGTCTCTTCTTTGGTGGATAAGAATCATCTAGTCTCAGTCAGAACAAAGTATATCAGAAGTGTCTCATAGTTGAATGAGTTATGTACGCTCCTGGCTCCATAGTCACGTTTTGAAGGACACACCTAACTTGAAATGATCGCTTTGATTTTATTCCAAAAAGAAAATCGTCTGGTACACGTTCGCTGTTGCCTGGCTAGCCACGGTCTTCAGGATTTCCTCTAGGTCTCTCAGGGAAGAAATTTTATATCGTTGTCTGTGTTGTGTGAAAATGTGACAGCCTCGGGTTTCTCTTGCAGGAAACCGCGGCCCCGTGGTAGTTGGCAACAGCGCCCTGTTTAACCCAAAGTCTTTTCAAACATACATTTTGTATTACTGTCTGTGTTGTGTGAATGCTAGAGACTGGAGGTTCTGTTTCTTGTCTTCAGTGTGGTTTAACCATCTGGAAGAAAGGAGTGGACGGCGATTAGAGAGACTGGAGAGAAGGAAAGGGTGTTAAGAAATCAAAGAACAGAATAACAATTGAAAACTGTCGGGGGTGGGGGGGGGCAGACCTCACTTGCTCTAATCTTCCAGTAAAGTCACTGTCTTCGTGGAGCCTTTCATTGCACCACTTATTGCTCCTATTTCGTCTCTTCTTCTTTATCCTTGTAGTAAACTATTTTCTGTCTCGATATTAACGCTTTCTGCAATGAGATCCTTTCCTTAGGCTGGATAAGATCCTAAGTCGGTGGCCATAACGAAAATAGACGAGGACGCCAATCGCCAAACGGAGTGGTCGAGATGGGGTTTGAGCCCATCACTTTATAAAGTTTCCCTCGGTAGAACAAAATCGACTTGCAGTCACCATGACAACACGGCTCCCAAATGTTCAATCATCCAGTGGTACCGTTTATTCATTATACTTCAACCTTGTTCTCCCCTCTCTCTTTCTCCTTTTATGGCTCTATCTCCTGTTCTCCTATTTCTATCTCCTTTTTTCATGTAGTCCCCGTTCCTTTACCCCCGCGTGGTGACTGGAGAGACGCCGTTTCGCTTCCCAGAGACAGACTCCGAATGCAGCCCTGCAGACTGACATTCGGTTCCTCTTCACTTTCCCTCACTTCCCCTTACCTTACTTTCCCTCCTACCCTTCCTTCGCCTCTCCTCCCCTTACATCACTTTCCCTCCCCCCTCTCCCCCTTCCTTTTCCTCCCTTCTCCTCCTCCTCCTCCTTCACTTCTCTTCACCTCCCCTCCCTTCTTCTCTTTCACCATATCCCCCTTTCTTTATCAGTCTCTTTCGTTCTTTCCCTTCCCTTCATTTCTCTTCCATTTCCTTCTGTATACTTCCTTTCCCTTTCCCTTTCCTTCCCTTTCTTTCTCTATCCTTCCCTTTCCTTTCCCTTTCCTTCCCTTTCTTTCCCTTCCCTTCCCTTCCCTTTCCTTCCCTTTCCTTCCCTTTCCTTCCCTTTCCTTCCCTTTCCTTCCCTTCCCTTCCCTTTCCTTCCCTTCCCTTCCCTTTCCTTCCCTTCCCTTCCCTTCCCTTTC
>NC_134818.1:21778334-21785834 GCF_046742065.1 Oratosquilla oratoria | reverse complement strand
GTGTGTGTGTGTGTGTGTGTGTGTGTGTGTGTGTGTGTGTGTGTGTGTGTGTGTGTGTGTGTGTGTGTGTGTGTGTGTGTTTGTATGTGTGTGTGTTTGTGTGAATTGTAGATATAGACAGTCAGTAGGTTAAAGTTGCAAGACTCGAATTAATCGTTCATATAGCAAATAGTTCGTCCTGTTTTAGCCATCTAACTAATACCGAATTACTACTAACCATTTAGTTTTTTTTTTCATCATTTCATTCCAAATGAATTGCATGATGTGCCTAAACTCCTCGCCCAAAAGTGAGAAAAGAAATCAAGGAAATGAAGTGTCATTGTTTCCATTTGAAACGCGACCGGAAAAAACGAGGACGCTGAGACGGACCTCAGCTCTTTACAAGATTTCTTTTTCCTCTTTTCCCTTAATTACACTCCTCCCTGCAGGAGAGCAGATGACGTCACGAGCGGAATGAGACCGAAGATAATGCGAACCTTCTCCGATTGGTTTGGCTAATCACCGTTTGCTCATATGGGAGGGTCCGCTGGAGTCGAGCTTCTGGAAGTCTCCAGAGTGACTGCTGAAACGCGTCTGAGCTCGGGATCCACACGCGCCAATGTAGTCCCTGTCTTCTGCAACAATATGGCCCACTCTGCCTCTCTACTGCTCTGCCTCTGTCCCTCTCTCACTCTCTCCCTCTCTTCCTTTTTCCATCTCTCCCTTTCTCCCTCTCTCCATCTCTGCCACTCTCCCTCTCTCCTCTCCCTCTCTCCCACTAACTAGATCTCTCACTTTCTCTTCTTTCTCTTTCTCTCTTTCCCTCTCTTCTTCTATCTCCCTCTCCCTCTCTACCAATATTTCCCATTCTCCCTCCCTTCCACTCTCCCTCTCCCCCACTATTTCCCACTCTCTCTCTCTCTCTCCCACTCTCTCTCTCTCTCCCACTCTCCCTCTCTCCCACCATCTCCCTCTCTCCCTCTCTCCCATTCTCCCTCTCTCATTCTCTCTTTCTCTCTCTCTCTCTCTCTCTCTCTTTCTCTCCCTCTCTCCTTCTTTCCCTCTTTCCCTCTCTCCTTCTCTCCCTCTCTCCTTCTCTTCCTCTCCCCCACTAATTAGATATCTCCCTCTCTCTCACCAACTAGATCTCTTCCTCTCTCCTTCTCTCCCTCTCTCCTCTCCCTATCTCCTTCTCTCCCTCTCTCCTTCTCTCCCTCACTTCTCTCACTCTCTCCCAATAACTACATCTCTCCCTCTCTCCCGCTCTCTCACTCTCCCTCTCTCCAATTCTCCCTCTCTCCCACTCTCTCACTCTCCCACAATCTCCCACTCTCCCACTCTCCCACTCTCCATCTATCTCCCACTTGTCTACTTCCCCTCTCTTCCACTCTCTCACTCTTTCACTCTCCCACTCTCCTGCTGTTCCCCACTTGTCGACTATCCCTCTCTCCCACTCTTCCACCCTCCCACTCTCCCTCTCTCCATCTTTCCCGACCTCTCCTTCTCTCCCTCTTTCCCCGGCTCTCCCTCTATCCTGAGCACTGATTTCATTTCGTGGTTCCCAAAAGTGAGACCAAAGCTTGACCGTGGCTTTAAACACTTTTTGTTTCCCCATCCCGGAAGAAGGAAATCCGATCTTTCTAAGAACTTGTGTGCACCTCGGACCTGTCCCACCCTTCACCCCCCACCCCACCCCCTCCGCTCCCACGCGGAAAACAGATCCTAACATAAATGAATTAAGAAAATAATTCTAATACATTCACGGCTGTTGGAAAGCCTTTAACTCTGGCCAAAACCATAACCAGCCTCTGCAGCAGGAAGGAAGGGAGGGAGAAAAAGTGGAAAAGAATTGAAAAGAAAAGTTAGCTGGGTAAGTTTTCCCGCCATTTGATGAATCTCTTTGTCTTCATTTAGCACAACAAAACAAAAGCCGCGGACACGACTCCGCCCGCAGCGCGCGCCATCTATGGACAGCGCCACGAAATGTACACAGATTTATGAGAAAAGGAAGAAGGCAAGATGGATGGCGAGAAGGGGAGGGGTTGAAAGCGCGGACTCAATTAGAAAACCAAAAAGAATAAGGAGTAAATGTAACGAAATAACAAGAATAAACAAAATAAGAAATAGAATGGAAAATATATATGTAAACAAAAAGAAAAATAATAGAATGAAATAACTAAAGGGTAATTGAAAAAAGGGATATGTATAACGGAATAACAAAAATAAAATAAGAAATAAAATAAACAAAAATAAACAATAGAAAATTGATAGGATTGGATAACGAAAGGAAATTTAACCTCCACAATAAAAAGAATCAGGAATAGATCTAACAGAATAATGGAAATAGACAAAATATGGAACAGAATGAAAAAAATCAAAATAATAGAATGGGATAAAGAAAGGAGATAGAAGACTCGGTAAAATAGATTAATTGAAAAGAATAAAAAAGAAATGGGTTAAACGGAATATAAGAATAATACAATAAAGTTGATAAAAAGTAAGTGTAAAGAAATTATAGAAATAAGAAAACTACGGTATGAAATGAATATTGGATTCAAAGAGAAAACGTGATAATAAACAAAATGCAAACGTGATCTGGTTAGATGAGCGGAATGCAGTAGAAAACAGCATAAAAAAACAATGAATCGAGAAGTAAAATTATGACTAATGAAAGGAAAGCAATTAATAGAAACTGAATAAAACTGGATTTAGGAAAAGAATGATGAGATTGAAATTGAAAGTGAGAAAAGAAAAGAGGAATGATAGAAAAAAAGAGGTGTGAGGAAAGAAATTATAGCGAAGGGAAAACGTAAATGAGTGATTGTGACAAAATAAAAAAAATAAAGAAAAAGAAAATCAACATCTTAGATTTTTTTTTCATTTTTGCCTTCTAGAAACCCTCCTTTTTCTAGAAAGCCAGCAACAACCACTGGTATAAACATATAAATCTCACAGTTGATATCCTGGATCTGTTTTAGGGATCAAATGCCCGTCCACAGGGTTGCGCCCTCAGGGAAGATGAGGGAAAATGAAAGTTGTAAAGTCTTTATGAAGTGAATTAGTTTTACTGTGAGAATCTTTTTAACTGAGTATATATCTAAACCTCCTTCCTTCCCTAAAAGACACACACACACACACACACACACACACACACACACACACACACACACACACACACACACACACATATATATATATATATATATATATATATATATATATATATATATATATATATATACAAGAGCAAAAAGATCATTATACAATATTGTGACGTTCTAAAAGAATAAATGAATAGGCAAATAAATGAGCAGATAAAAATCAAGAATAGAACTAGCTCAGCCATTGCGGCACAAAGTCACTCTTCAATTGAATAAAATCGCCTGACGTAACCCAGGACAAAATATCTAAGGTGAGTCAAAAGAGTAAATGAGGGATACAGATCTATCAATGCAGACCAGAGTCCTCTTCCTTTCCTCCGTCCGAGATTCAGCTGAATGAAAACGTCTCTCTTTGGCCAGAGCAAAGAGCACCAATCGCTTCACCATCCGACCAGATTGAGGTCTCAAGAAAGGACCATTAAAGAGTCACCTAAACCCCATCGCTACCAATGAGGTACCACGGAAATAGATTAAATCACCTGTCGGCATCCAGCATTAAATATTCATTGAGAAATTGTCACCTGTGAAGGAAAGGGGGCTAGGCTGTTTGAGCACATAAGGCAAAGGTGAGGTCTTTTGGCACAGATGAGCGACATCCGGGTTAAATTAGTTCACTTAGGATGAAATTGCATCCATAAAGTTACATGAATGAGCAAGTTGATGAAACTTCATTCTTGCTTTAAGATCCAATACGCTCACGTTATTAAGAGGGAGCTGTATCTGTGCTAAAGCCCCAGTGAAATTATAGCTCGTTCGTTTTAGATCGACAAAACTTTCCTCAAAAAGAAAACTTATGTTGGACATTTTGCTAAAATTCTTTGCGAAATGCATATTTGAAATGGAGGAAAATTATGAGAAAAAAAAACTCAAGTCAATGAAAAGTAGAAGTTATAAATAAGCTATTCAGCAAATGTAAAAAGCAAAATTCCAACCAGATTAAGATAAACGTGTATAGATAATCTTCTTGACCATTCCGGAGAACCTTGACCTCATTAACCATGACAGGTCTTCCTCAGTTTCCTCACTCTCATCACGCCAAATCGCTTCGACTCGGTCTTCCTCACTTTCTCACCCCTCCCTCCTCGTAATTCTCCGCTTTACTATTTCCATTCTGATAACTTTGTCTTGGCATAGATTTTCTCTGGAATAACTGAAAATTTTTGTTAACTATTCTTACATTTTATTATATGTTCTTTATGATATACTTTTGTTCTTCATATTAATTGTATATCTTCCGTAATTTGTTTTTCCAACGTTTAATAAAACTAGTTTAGTTATGAATCTCGGCTAGAAAAGATGAACTGAATTGTCTTTTTTTCAACCTCAGCAATAACATAACACAGTCATCTCATTGAATTTCGTGTTACCTTCGAGGGTTTTTCTATTTATCGTGTAAAGTATTGTGATTGTGTTTCCAACCCCAACAAAGTATTGATTATATAATTAATACAAGCGACCTTCGGTGGTGACTAACGTCACCGCTTTGGCCTGCGGCGCTAGGAGCTCGCTTCGCTCGCAGTTTAGCTGGTAAACTAAGATACTCTTCCCTTGAGCCAGAATATTTGTAATCAGGATTGTCCTTTAATAGCTCACCAAACTTTCGAACTATACGTTGGAAATCATTTATCATAGCTATTCTAGGTTTTAACCTTTTTATGTTTTTGTACAATTTTGGAAATAATTCCATATGTTCATCTTTAAGGCCACGGGACAATATCTTATACGCCCATTCTTCAAAATGTCGGGAAACATAGTACCTCGATCAATTCTGTTGGCTCGGCCGGGGGCTTGGCTGCGCAAACAGCGGCCTACGGCCGCAGCTTTCCGCGCTCAAATCCCTCGTTTTCCCCTTCGGCCTCGGCCTCGGGGCGAAACCCCAACACGGGATCCCCAGCACGAAGAAGAACGCGAAGAAGAACGCGAGAAAGAAGAATGCGAAGAAGAACACGAAGAAGAACGCAAAGAAGAACACGAAGTAGAATGAGAAGAAGAATGCGAAGAAGAACGCGAAGAAGAACGCGAAGAAGAAGAACGCGAGGAAGAAGAACGCGAAGAAGAACGCGAAGAAGAATGCAAAGAAGAACGCGAAGAAGAACGCGAAGAAAAACGCGAAGAAGAGCGCGAGGAAGAAGAAGAAGAAGAAGAAGAAGAAGAAGAAGAAGAAGAAGAAGAAGAAGACAATATCTTATACGCCCATTCTTCAAAATGTCGGGAAACATAGTACCACGATCAATTCTGTTGACTCGGCCAAAAACTGACAAAAGTTCCCCAGCACGAAGAAGAACGCGAAGAAGAACGCGAGGAAGAAGAACGCGAGGAAGAAGAACGCGAAAAAGAACACGAAGAAGAACGCGAAGAAGAACACGAAGTAGAATGAGAAGAAGACTGCGAAGAAGAACGCGAAGAAGAACACGAAGAAGAAGAACGCGAGGAAGAAGAACCCGAAGAAGAACGCGAAGAAGAACGCGAAGAAGAAGAAAGCGAAGAAGAATGCGAAGAAGAACGCGAAGAAGAACGCGAAGAAAAACGCGAAGAAGAGCGCGAGGAGGAAGAAGAAGAAGAAGAAGAAGAAGAAGAAGAACGCGAAGACAATATCTTATACGCCCATTCTTCAAAATGTCGGCAAACATAGTACCTCGATCAATTCTGTTGGCTCGGCCAAAAACTGACAAAAGTTCCAAATTGAGTGAAGTTTATTTTTAATTATATATAAATACACAGACCTTGTGAAGATTGGTTGTAATTACCGTTTGTGTGTGTGTGTTAAGTGAAATAGTCTTGATGTGGATGTACTGTTTTGATACATTGCTCCTGACTCAGGGCAGTAGGCAGGATACAAGGATGACCCATCATCCACGAGGATCTATGATAAGAGGGCGGTTCTTGATAAGTATGTGGTTTTTATTCGTGGTCTTAAGATATGTGAATTAAATTATCTCCTCTGACAGATCTAATGATCCAATTAAGAATGAAAGAAATTTTCAAGTGGAACATGAAACAATTTGATGCAAAGAAGATGCTTAAGTTCTTTCTTATTCCTGTCCTCGTCGGTTCCTCTTCCAAACTGTTCATCCACACATCCTCGTATTCTGCATGTCAGAACCTTCCTTCCCGATAGAATTTTCCTTTCGTCAAAAAATTCATCTTTGAGAAATTCCCACGATTATGCGTCTCTTCGTCCTGTTTTCTGCCCATTCTTGGTTTATCCCTAACATTGGTCTCCTTCTCTTCTCTTCCTTTGAAACCTTTTTGTCCTTTTTTCTTTCTTTCTTTTATTTTCTTTTTTCGTTCATTTAGTCGTTTCTGTTTTCTCTTCAAGAATACCACAGGTTTTAATTCCACCTCCATTTCGTTACTCTTTCCCGTCCTCCTCCCCTCCCGCCTTCATTCCTTCCTCTCCTCACTCCTCCCCTCCATCCTCTCCTCCCTTTTCTCCTCCCTCCTCCCCTCTCTCCTTCATTCCTTCCTCCCCTCCCTCCTTCATTTCTTCCTCTCCTCCCTCCTCTCCTCCCTCCTCTTCTCCCTCCTCTCCTCCCTCCTCCCCTCCCTCCTTCATTCCCTCCTTTCCTCCCTCCTCCCTTCCCTCCCCCTCCCTCCTTCATTCCTTCTTCTCCTCCCTCCTCTCCTCCCTCCAGCCCCCGTTCCTATCCCCGCTACCCTCACTCCTCTCCTACCCCCCTTCCTCCATCTCCTCTTCCTTCTCTTTCTTGTCTTTCTCCTCCTCCTCCTCCTATTCCTCCTCTTGCTCTTCCTCCTCGTCCTTCTCCTCGTTTTCTTTCTCTCCTTCGTCCTTGCCCCAGTCCTCCTTCTTAGTTTTCTTCCTCGTTCTCGTCCTCATCCTAACAATCAACCAGTCTTATTCCTCCTCTTTCTCCACCTCTTCCTCCTCCTACTCCTCCTCCTCCACCTCCTCCTCTTCCTCCTACTGATCCTCCTCCACTTTTTCCTTATCTTCTTCCTCTTCTTCCTCCTTTTCCTTCAACTTCTCTTCTTTATTCTCCTACTCTTCCTCCTCCTCCTCCTCCTCCTCCTCCTCCTCCTCCTCTTCCTCCCCCTCCTCTTTAATCTCCTCCTCTCCCCGCTCTTCCTCTTCTCCATCTTCATTCTCCTCTCCTCCTTTCACTTTTCCTTGTCTTCTCACTCCTCCTCCTCCCCCTTTTCCTCCTCTCCCTCCTTCTTTTCTCCCTCCTTTCTCTCCTTATCTCTCTTTTCCTCCTCTTTTCCATTATACTACTTCTCTTCATATTCTTCCTTCTTTTCTTCCTGTTCCTACTCCTCTCTTCCTCCTCTTCTCCTCTTTTTTTTTCTCCTCATTCTCGTTCTCCTCCTCGACCTCCTCTCCATCTTCTTCGCCCTAGTC
>NC_134818.1:21760834-21763334 GCF_046742065.1 Oratosquilla oratoria | reverse complement strand
CACACACACACACACACACACGCGCGCGCGCGCGCATTTCTTTCGTTATTTATATGCCGGAATAGCCACCTCACCTCTACCTGAGACTACGAGAACCATTCTGGGCCAGGTGTCTCTCGATTTGTACATTGTTTCCTTTCTTCGGCCACATAGGTTTTTGTTTAATTCGCAAAGACCTTTCCATCAAGTCACCAGGACCTTTCTTTAATACCAGGTGACTCTCGACTAGTGAGACCGTTCTTCAACCATTTGTTTCTTTGCTCTCATCCTTCTGGGGACTATATAAAGGAGCCATGTGCAACTGGGGGACAACTGCATGAATGGGTGTGTGGCTCTCAACCATATCTGGGCATGAGGAGTCCGGCACAATAGCCACTCATTAATCTGTCTTATTCCTTCTAGTCCACCGAGGGGCGAAAGAGCTATAACCTCGAGGACCCGAGCAATGTGGCGGGGACAAGGGGTGACCCTCCCTCCCTGAAGTGCTGACAAAGGAAGAGTAATTAAAAGGCTGTGTGCTTTGAATTCCCCACAAAACCCTTTTACGAGGGGAAGGCAAGTCCTCTGGTAAATGTAGCCAAACTTTTTTATGTTCCCTTGTAGGCCATGAGGATGATAAATGGACGAAGATCAAAGTCTGGAAATAAACCAGATATTTAAATCTAGAGGTTCTCTTTATTTTGATGTACATGTTTATGTATGCACATATATTATAAGTGTATACATGGACATATTTATAGATATGCATATATATATATATATATATATATATATATATATATACAGACATATATATATATATATATATATATATATATATATGTATGTATATAATATATATATATATATATATGTATATATATATATATGTATACATATAAATATTAATGTATGTATATATATATATATATATATATATGTGTGTGTGTGTGTGTGTGTGTGTGTGTGTGTGTGTGTGTGTGTGTGTGTGTGTGTGTGTGTGTGTGTGTGTGTGTGTGTACAATACTGAATGGGTCCCAGTGAATAGCGATACATTTTTATCAACCACAATGCACTTTAATTCTGAGCCATCAACATCGGGTGACCCGATGGAGGTCAACGTGCAGAAATTGAAAAGCAGTACGGCCAAGGACTCGAACCCTGCTTAGAGAGATATAAGTTGAGCGCAACTTTTCTTATATAGCTGTATGCTCGAGTTACATACACATACACGAAATTTTGCGTTCAACCCAACTCCACTATTATAGCACACTTGGTAAGTATACAGTGTTGTACAAATACTTTCCCGCGTTCGTATACTTACCAACTGTACTATCATAGGGGAGATGGGTTCAATGCAAAATTTCTTGTATGTGTATGTAACGGTTAAGTCCCTAGCACTTGTCACGTGCTAGGAAGGGTTCGAGCCCTTGGTCGTACTGCATTTCAATTTCTGCATGTTGACCTCCATCGGGTCTCCCGATGTTGATGGCTTAGAATTAAAGTGCACTGTGGTTGATAAAAATGTGCATATATATATATATGTATACATATATATATATATATATATATATATACATATATGTATATATATATACATATATATGTATACATATATATATATACATATATATGTATACATATATATATATATATATATATATATATATATATACATATACATATATAATGATAAAGCGTTGCTTCCTCCTTCATATTCCTTTCCTCGTTGCCTCTTTGTCTTCGCCCTCTTCGTCGCTTTTGTCCTTCGTCTTCGTCTTCCGTCTTCGTTATCTTCGTCGTCCTCGTACTCCTGGTCATCCTCTTCATCGTCATCGTTATGCTCCTCGTCCTCCTCCACCTCCTTCTCCTCTTCCTCCTCAAAAGCGGCAGTGATAAGAGCAGTATAATAGTGGAAGTGGAAGTATAACAATGAATATCATCATCGCCGTTGCCGTCATTAGTGATGAAGACTACGATGATTTATTTGATGCTAATAATAATGTAGTTTCCACCATCATCATTACCACTTGCATTGGTGGGTACAATTAATTATTTTCTATCATTGTTATTATCATTATTTGTATCTTGATATCTATTAATTTACTTGTTATTATTATTATTATTAATTTACCATTTTTTCTCAGGATCCTCTTTCTATTCTTTTCATTCCTCATGTGGACAATGTTTTCTGTTCTACTCTCCTGTTCTTACTCTTGTAATTTTAACTCTTTAAGCACTAAAGGTACAAACTGAATAAATCTGTTTCATCTAGCTAGAGTAGAATAAAGAAGACATTCAGATGTGTTAATCAAAGCTCTTTTCAACCTTTCAGAAACCAGAGGCTTGGCATTAGAGGGAACAATATAATTAGAGTAGCCAGTAGGTTTTAATCAATAAAAGGGTGTGTCGTACTGATGAATGAAATATAATGTTGGCAGTCAGGGTAAAAGAAAAGATGCCACTCGATACGGAAGAGGATTGGGATTGAAGGTCAGGGTGAAGATTAAATGATGAAAAT
>NC_134818.1:21690834-21750834 GCF_046742065.1 Oratosquilla oratoria | reverse complement strand
TATTTGTTTATTTATTCATTTAATTATCCTTCTATTCATTTATCTATTTATTTATTTATTTGCTTGCTCTTTGTTTGTTTTATTTATTTACCAATTAATTTATTCATCTATGTCTGAATGATTGAGTGATTGTCTCTCTGTGAAATAGCTTGTATGGATAATGAGGAATGGAATAATCAATTTCCAGACCAAGAGAAACAGTGATATTATCAGTAACGTAAAATGGACGAATGATTGTGGTATGCGACATCACTGGGCAACCTATACCAGTACTTAGAAGTACTGGTACACGACCACGAGCCTCCTCTCTGACACGGTATCATGTTCCAGTAACACAAAGAAAAAAGTAACAGTAAATCCCATTGCCGTGTTATTACTATTCCCGAATCGCTATTCACTGTGCTTTTGCGTCGCGTTATGTTCTGTCGATTCCATATGATTTCCTTAAGCTGAGGGGAAGACCTTCAACTCGAAGATCGAAGTTTCCTCGATGAAGAACAGCTTTAACCCTAATGGGAGCTTACAGATTTCGTTGAGCAGTGCTACCGTGCCACGCCGAGCAGTGCTACCGTACCACGTCGAACAGTGCTAACGTGCCACGTCGAATAGAACTATCGTGCCACGCCGAGCAGTGCTACCGTGCTACGTCGAGGAGTGCTACCGTGCCACGCCGAGGAGTGCTACTGTGCTACATCGATGAGTACTACCGTGCCACGCCGAGCAGTGCTACTGTGCTACGTCGAGGAGTGGTACCGTGCCACGCCGAAGAGTACTACCGTGCCACGTCTAGCAGTGCTACCGTGCTACGTCGAGGTGTGCTACCGTGCCACGCCGAAGAGTACTACCGTGCCACGTCTAGCAGTGCTACCGTGCTACGTCGAGGTGTGCTACCATGCCACGCCGAGGAGTACTACCGTGCCACGTCGAGTAGTGCTACCGTTCCACGTCGAGCAGTGATACCGTGCCATGTCGAGCAGTACTACTGTGCCACGACGAGCAGTGCCGCCGTGCCACGTCGAGAGTGCTACAGTGCCACGTCGAGGAGTGCTACAGTGTCACGTCGAGGAGTGCTACTGTGCCACATCGAGCAGTGCTATTGTGCCATGTCAAGCACTGTATCGTTGACCCGTCCCTTTATGCTACGTTTATGCAGAACTAGCTCTACTTGCCGGACGACCAAGATGGATGCGGGCCAAGTGAGATAGAGAGAGAGAGAGAGAGCGAGAGAGAGAGAGAGAGAGAGCGAGAGAGAGAGAGAGAGAGCGCCGTAGGAAGAGGTGACCCGTCCCAGCTCGTTGCGGGATTCTCTGCTGTCATACAAGTTCTGAATTGTACTCGGGGTCTTTATGTCATCAAGAAGGTTCCGGAAGCTGGCAGACCCTCTGAAATAGTTAATTCGCGGATGGCCAAGTTGGTTTAACGTTTTTCATTTCTCTCGGATTTTTTTTTTTTTTTTTTTTTTTTTTTTTACGTAGGCATGTTTAATTAACCGTGGGTATGGTGCCGAGTGTTTGTTTTTTCACAGTTGTTGGATAGAAATAACAGGTTTTAAGTATTAATCACTGCCTCTAATGTTATTGATACGTATATTTATGAATATTTTTTATCCCATGACAGACTTCGAGATTCTGTTTTGACACGTTTTGGATACTAGTTGAGAATGTAAGAGAATGTTTACGAAGTGCAATCATATGATAATGGAGGGAAAACAAAGAAGAAAAAAATAGACATTCTTTATGTATATTTGTCAGCAGAGGTGTGGCTGGCACCATCGGTATTTCATTAGTGTTGCGGTGTGCGCGCACAGGGTGGAGCGTAAACCATCATACACTCAACTGGTAAAAAAAAATGTCGACAATATCGCCAATTTCTGTAAGCATATCACTAGGTAAATAGTTTAAGCTATTTTGTATAATAACCTTCGTCCATTTATTTCAAATAAAGCGCAAGAGAAGTGCGTCATATGAAATAATATCCAAGTAACAAAATTCTACTTTTGAACCGCCTGTGTTTCTCGTCGTCGACAGTTAAGTATTGAAGCACATTTTTGCCGCCATCCATCACCATGACGTCACACCGCTGCTGCCGCATCGCCACTCATCGTCATTCATGCAACGGCAGATGCGATGCTTTCTGATGCAAGTTGTGATAACAACATTGCAACTCCAAGTCGTCAGCTCAATCTAGCTTTTTACGTTTTCTCTGATTCGGTCGTGTCGTAGAAAATGGATTTCTTGTGATACAGTCGGTTGCCAAGAAAGCTGTTTCCTTTCTTTTGAGTTTTATGTACCATATTTAGAAACATATTTTTGTGTTTATAATATGAAAAGAAGACAGTAGAAATTTTATATAAGAGGAATCACTACCTGCGTGAGGAAAATGTTGCTTGGTATGAATTTCTTTTTTTTTTTTACGGTTTTGTATATGTATGTATGAGCGTGTACACATATATACATACATATTTAAATACACATATACACACACAATTACATATACATATACCTATACATATACATATACATATACAGTGGTAGGATTCAGCCGGCTTTTACCGGTTAGTACAAACCTATTCCTGGAATTTTATGAGCTCCGCGAATCATTTATTATAAATTGGCTGATACAGGCTATAATACAGCCTAAGTGATATCTGCATGCTACTGGCTTACTTAGATAACCTGTTGTTATTTTTTCTTAATCCCACCTCTGAATATACATATATACATATACATATACATATACATATATATATACATATATATATATATATAAACACATACACGTGCGCACACACACACACACATACACACACACACACACACACACACACACACACACACACACACACACACACACACACACACACACACACACACACACTTTCGTCGGACGGACGGCGAGGATTGACGTCCTGAAGAAAAAGTGAAATTTTCGTGGATCTCAACGCAAAGGAAGTACCTATTGTATTTACACGGAAGGGGATTGCTCGTGGTGTAGTGGGAAAGTGAGGAAAAAGGAGAAGGGGAGGAATTACTGAGGGAAATGGAAGGAAATGAGGAAGAAGAGGACTTGGTCCAGGCAGGCAGATGCCATGTAAACAAACGCGGGCCAGATCAATTTAGTGACGATGAATAATGTAATAATGTAAAGATTAGAAACATAGATAAGAGCAGCACAATAGAAGGTGAGGATAATAATTTCCATGGATTTAATGAGGGGGGGGCGGATACCAACCTCCCCCGACTGGCAAGACTAGAGGAAAAACTTGAACAAATGACCGAACATTGGGAGATTAGGTTCGGTAGTATGTCAAAAATTGCGCAAAGGGTTGAAAGATTGGAAGAACTAGAGAAGGCGAACAAAAACTTAACTAATGAAATAGAAGAATTAAAAAGACAGTTAAAAGAAGTAAAAGAGGAGAATGAAGAATTAAAAAGGAACAATAAAGACAATAAAGAGGCCATAGCAAAAGAAGCACAGGGGTGGAGAAAAATACAGGAAAACAGTAAAGTTGCATTTACTGATATAATTAAACAGCAAATGAAAGAACAAACTGAAGACTCAGTTATCAAAGTGATGAGACAGAAGGAGAATATAGTAAGAGACTTAGCAGATAAAAAGAAATGTATAATTATATTAGGAATGGAAGAGAAACATAACCTAGATAGAACTTCAAGAATCAGTGAGGAAAAAGAAAAAGTAAGCAGTTTACTAGAATTAGTTCAGGAAGATGAACCTGAAATAATGAAACAAATCGAAGAGATGTTTAGGCTTGGAAAATATAGTACAGATAAGACCAGACCAATTAAGATTAAATTCAGATCACAAACAACAGCAGAGAACATCTTAGCAAAAACAGGGAAGCTAGCAGCAAGTGAACAATATAAAAAGGTATGGATAAAAAGAGAAATGAATAAAGAGGAAAGAGAGAAAGAAAAAATGAAAAGGAAAGAAGCTAAAGAAAAAAACGAGACCAGAACAGAGTCAGAAAAAGAAGAATTCTACTGGAGAGTAGTGAATATGAAATTGAGGAAATGGACCATAACAGAGAGAAACAAAAAAGAAACAGAGAATACAATGGAAATAACAGAAAGTTAAGAGTGTCCTACACAAATATAGATGGATTAATAACAGGACTGAATGAACTGAACGAGTATCTGAAGGAAAAAGAACCGGACATAATGGGAATTGTAAAGACAAAATTAAAAGGTCCACTACCACCCAACAGCATAGGACACAATGCATATAATTATTGGATTAGAAACAGAGAGATAAAACAAGGGGTGGAGTTATGTTCCTGACTAAGAAGGATATAAACGTGAAGAGTGTCACATATGGAAAGAATAGAGTAGAGATGATTTTGATAGAAGTAGAAGACAGAGATAAGAAGAACAGAAAGTTTGTAATAAACTACGTGCCCCCAAAAACAGCCTCGTGGGAAGAGAGTGAACATAAAAGTATGTTAGAAGACACAAGAATAACATTAAACAAGATAATGGAAGATGGAGGAAGAATAGTTATGATGGGCGACTATAATTGCAAAGAAATCTGCTGGGAAGAGATGACCGTAAAGGGTGGAGAAGACTCATGGGGAAATGTTCTACTTGAGATGATTATTGACCACACAATGACACAATGGATTCAGGAGAACACTAGGTATAGAAATGAAGAAGAACCATCGAGACTAGACCTAATAATCACATCAGAACCTGAAATAGTGGAAAAGATAGAATACCAGGCACCAATAAGTAAAAGTGACCACATATTGATAGAACTAGAACTAAATGAGGAAAAATACATGAAAAGAAATGAACAACATAGAAAAGAAAGATTGATGTATGAAAAAACAAATTTTGATAAAATAAGAGAATTCTTCCAAAATGAAAACTGGGAAAGAATACACAAAGAAGATACAAAAGTAGAAGAGATATGGAATATTTTGACAAAAATTTATAAAAAGAAAATGAGTGGAAAAGTATGTCCCAAGACAAAAACAAGAAAAAGAATATGTAAAGTGCTGGTACAACAAAAGTTGTAGGGAGTTAAAAGACAAAAGAGACAAAGCTTGGACCAAATTGAAGAAACACAAAAGACCTGAAAAATGGAAAATATATACTAGTTATAGAAATGAATATGTACAAGTGCGCAGAGTGGAAAAGAGAAAATATGAAAAAGATGTCATAGAAAAATGTAAAGATCAACCAAAACTATTTTACAGATTTGTAAACAACAAACTGAAAAACGAACAAGATTTGGAGAAATTACGACAAGGAGAAGTTGAATACACAGAGGAAATAGAAATGGCAGAAATTATGAACAAACATTTTAAATCGGTGTTTACAAGGGAGAACATACAACCTGGAGAAATCGAATGGTAAGAGAAAGTCCCTCCTATGAAAGAAATAGAAGTAACAAAGAATGAAATAATGAAACACTTGAGTAACTTAATGTCGGAAAATCGCATGGACCAGATGAAATAGCAAACTGGATTTTGAAAGAATGCAGGAATGAACTGGCAGACAAAATACATAGCATAATAAACAGTTTCTTGAAAGAAAGAAAAGTTCCAAAAGATTGGAAAAGAGCAAATATAGTACCTATATATAAAGGGGGAAATAAAGAAGACCCTACCAACTATAGACCAGTCTCTCTAACAAGTACAGTAACAGAAATTTATGAAAGAATGATCAAAAATAGATGGGTAAGGTATTTAGAAAAAACAACGTGCTAAATCCAAGGCAATTTGGATTCAGACAAGGACGATCATGCGTCACCAATTTAATATGTTTCTATTCAAGGCTAATAGACATAATACAAGAAAGAGATGGATGGGCTGATTGTGCATTTCTAGACCTAAAAAAAGCTTTTGACAAAGTACCACTTAAGAAGTTGCTTAAGAAATTAGAAACTGAAGGAGGAATACTGGGCAAACTACTTAAATGGATGGAAGACTTTTTGCAAAAAAGAAAAAATGAGAGTAGTGATAAGAGACAAACACTCTAATTGGGATGAAGTAATAAATGGTGTTCCACAAGGAACTGTTCTGGCCCCAATAATGTTTGCTATATATATTAATGATATGGATGAAGAAATTGAAAGCTATATGAGCTTCTTTGCAGATGATGCAAAACTGTTGAAAAAGTGAACACTGAAGAAGATTGTGAGTCACTACAGAGTGATCTCAATAAAGTATGGGAATGGAGTAAGAAGTGGGAGATGGAGTTCAATACTAAGAAGTGTAGTATAATGGAATTTGGAAAAAAAAAGAATAGTAGGATCATATAAATTAGGAGAAGAAGGAATAAAAAAAAATAGAAAATGAGAAGGACCTGGGAGTCATTATTATGAATAATATGTCACCTGAGAAACATATAAATAAGATTTTTGGAGAAACTTATAATTTAATAAGAACAATCAAAGTGGCATTTACATACCTGGATGAAGAAATGGTGAAGAAAATACTAATCACTTTGATAAGACCAAGATTGGAATATGCAGCAACGATGTGGTCACCAAGTACAAAAAAAAATGTATAACAAAACTTGAAAGAATACAAAGAGCAATTACAAAATTGGCACCAACACTCTCAAAACTATCATATGAAGAGAGACTAGCAAAACTTGAGCTACAGACATTAGAGCAAAGAAGAGAGAGAGGAGATTTGATAACTATTTACAGAATCATGAAAGGAATAGAAACTATTGATAGAGAGGATCTAATAAAATGGGATGATAGAAATACAAGAGGACACGGAAAGAAAATCAAGAAAGACAGCTATAGAAGAGATCTGAAAAAGAACAGCTTTCCTCACAGAGTAATAGACATTTGGAACAAGTTAGATGAGAAAGTGGTGTGTGCAAAAACAATACATGAATTTAATTTTTTTTTTTTAGATAAAGTGAGATATGAAGATGGGACACCACGAGCATAGCTCCCCTTCCCGTAAAATACAACTAGGTAAATACACACACACACACACACACACACACACACACACACACACACACACACACACACACACACACACACACATATATATATATATATATATATATATATATATATATATATATATATACACCTAAGGTGAATCGCTAGTAGCAGCGTATGCCATACAAATTATTTCCAACAGTCGCCCCGAGGCCTCGCTTGACACCATATGCTGTGCATATGCATATACACATCCATATACATACATATAGGTCTACATATACATATACTTATTCATATACATATGTATATACATAGTTATACATATACATACGTATATGCATAGTTATGTATATACATATACATGTAGTTTCTTGTAACTCAATTACGTAGCTCTTCGTAGCCATGCACACTGTTATGCAACCACTAATCTACGCATTTACGCAAATGCATTAGTACCATATCTTACAATGTCTCTCATTTATACTTGTATATATATTCTATCTGTACCCAGTTTTCATTTTTACCTATACGCATCTTAGCATGCAGATGTTCTATATATGTATTCATGTCTATAATATAGCTCTATGTATATATTGTATAGGTATGCTATATAACGTTAGGTTAGATGTGGCAACCATGTATACCCGGGGAGAGATGTCCAGGGTTACGCCCGCAGCAGTCGACCAGAGGCGGTCGTGACAATAGGATACAATACTTGATTACCTAGATATAACACAAACGCAATGTGCTAACTGCCTGATACTCCTTATCTACGTACTGCAACCACCAACCCCATATACATATACATAGCCTATACATATACATATATACATATACTGTACATATACATATACATATACATATACATATACATATACATATACATATACATATACATATACGTATACATATACATATACATATACATATACATATACATATACATATACATATACATATACATATACATATACATATACATATACATATACACATATAGCCTATACGTAAACATGTATATACATATGCTCCACACAAAATCAAAGAGATACATGAGCTTGAACAGGTTCAGAGAGTATTCACGAGGAGGTTAGTCGGGGGCTCCCTGAACTACTTGGAAAGGCTGAAAATCTTCAAGCTCTATTCACTGGAGAGACGCAGAGAGTGCTATATAGTGATATACGTCTGGGAAGTCCTGCATGGCACAGTACCAAACCCATCACAAAATAAAGGAGGTGGTATCAAAGGGCAACACTAACTCAGGTCTGGTAGGACCTGCGTAAGAAGGTTCATAAGCAGCTGATCCCAACGACTGACGACGGTCCAGACAGAGAGCTTCACCTGTGCTGGCCCCAGACTCTTAAATTGCCTCCCAAGAGAGATACGGGACCTAACGGGAGTCAGCACGAAGGTTTTCAATAGAAGGCTAGACAAATTCCCTGACAACATCCTAGATGAGTCTCCAATCCCACATAACCCAAACTCACGAGGAGCGGCATCGAACTCGATCACAGACCAGTTCTACTGTAATACGAGAGGCTCGGGCAAAGATGTGGGAGTAGTGTGTCCCTAGACTGATCATGGTGTTAACACCAAAATCTATAAGACAGGCTACATGTACATATACATATACATATACATATACATATACATATACACATACACATACACATACATATACATGTTTTTACATACACATATGCATATGCACCCTTCTGACCTCAATATCTCAAAGATAAAGGATCGCCCTGTTCCCTGACGCGCTGCTTAGGGGCAAAAGCAATATATCAGGGCTCGACGGCCGGAGCTGGTTTACCCCCACCACTTCACCGTATGGTGACCCTCGCTCCCTCATCATTCGCTCAAATTAAGAACAAAATGAGGAAAACATTACTTCGGGCCGCATCATAACTTCATCCCCTTAATCTCCCTCCATTCACTCTTATCTTTTTTAACTCTTTTCCTTGATCAACAGACTTCCAATATACATCCACGTAATTCAAAGCCTTCTATCCCCCTACTTATCCCTATTATTCTGCTTTCAGCGCTCTGCTAGTCTTTTCTCCTTCATTCTTTGCAAATGCTCAAACCACCTCACCATTCCTTTCTCTGACCTTTCTGATAGTATTCATTTCCACCTCTGCTCTCTGCCTCATCTTCACACCTCTCATTCTATCCCTTCTTATAACACTTACTTATCATTACCACTCAATTATACTATATATCTAAAAGTATTTATCTATATAAGTTTCATGACCCCAACGCTCAACCACTTTCATAGCACACACAGCAGAATGAAATAGCTTGACGACAACCATAGCATAATTATAAGTACCACCTAGTAATAAAGGGATTAATGGAGTTGATTTAATAACACCCAGCTAAATAGAACAACCTAACATCAGACAGAGTAAGAGAAAAATGTGGTACCTGGTACGGCAGGAATTAACTGTGATACCTAGTGGGTCATGGAGAGCTGAATGAAATTGGTTAGTGACAAACAGAATAGAAAATAAGTACCAACTGACTGATACAAAAGCGTGAAATGGAGCGACTTGCGTGAATGTGTATATACTTTTATTTTGTTTGGCCGGAACCCGTGTGAGGTATTGTCTTTGGTCGAATCAATTTTGTTTCTATTGTTGATTTGTTACTAATAACATGGTAAAACGGCTGAATCATTTGACATTAATTTTTCAGGAGAAAGGGGTAATGGTGCCTATTCAATTTTGATGGATTGTGAAAATAAGTGGATCAAGATTAAGGCCAAGAGCGGGGTGACTCCCTGTAGACTGGAAAGAGGCTGATGTGGGGCCAATTCCCACACCCAGGGTCCCACACAGGTACAGGACCATCTCCCTCACGTCCTGCATTGGTAAGACCGCTGAGTGGATTGTCTTCAATTACCTCCCGTGGTGGATGAGACTCTTCCATCACAATATGTATGGTTTTGTACAGGGAGTAGTAGCAACCGATTGTGTGGCAACCCTTCTTGGCTTGGGCGGTTGTCAGCTTGCCATTGGATTTGTGATGCCTCTGGATTTGGAAAAATATTCGAGTTAGCGAATGCTTCTGTCATTCTTGCATCCTTGACTACCAGTGTGGTCCGAGGCAGACTCCTGAGTCCTGTCCTGTGTTGTAGACCTCACGGACAGGATAGCGAGAGTGCGCTACCAGGGACATCTATCCTCATACCACAGGGTGAAAAATGAGATCCCGTAGTGAGCATTCTTAGCCCTACCCTCTTTAATGTACTCGTGGAGAACCTAGTTCTCCTCGAACTCGGGGAAGATGTTCTTTTCCTCTACTATGTTGATGACCTCGCGTTGGTGGTCACTGGGCACCCAGTTGCTTTTCCCATATATGCGAAAGGATTGGACTGAAAATATCGATGGCCAAGACCAGAGCAATAAGTCTGAGGAAGCATATACAACGCCCCCTCTTACACTTCAAGGCGATACACTGACCTAGGTGCTATTGAAAAAACACAACGCCTGGAGGTAGGTGTGTCAGTTTGTATCATGTGATTTTTGGGCTAGACCTAAGCAGATTAGGGGCACAGCCCACCACCACCCCAGCATAAGTTAAGCCTAATTATCCTGGACCAGGGAGGAATTCGTACTGATATAGACCTAATGATTTCTTCAGCTGTTACAAAGTGCCTATGATGAATATTCACCTTCTGCAAGTACCGCTACCAACCAAATTGATATAGAATGTGAAAGTGGCCATGATGACAGTGCCAGGCATATGATTGATGACTTCTCTTCCCCCACAGCAACCACTACCTATGGCAGATAATTTTATAGACATGTCTGTGAATATTTTTGCTAGCCATCCTCTCCCCTTCAGTCAAATGATTTCTCTTTTCTCTTTGCTACATAGACCTGTTTTATTGTAACTTATCACAGATAAAAACAATTTGTAATGCATGAACCCTTGACACTTTTGCCTGTAAATATGAAGCTTGGCATTCAAATCCGATAAATCTTCTTCACTCGATGTGAAGTCACTTTCGTATTACTGGCCATGCCCAAGAATGTAAACAACCCTTACGTCATCAGTTGCCCTAGTGGTAGAAAATGTAACTATGACATTGAAAGGTTCGTCTGCTATCAGGCACTTGTAAGATTATGCTATTTGGATAAAACCAAGACTATAAAATTCTAGAAACGTGCATTTTATTGTACTAACTTCTTCTAAGTTATATTCTTATTCATGAAATAACAAAAAATAAAGAAATCCAAAACCTCAGTTGACCCTCAAGGTTTCGCTGGATCCCCAGTGATATTGGGATTCCAGGGAACATTATTGCGGATGATTCTGCCAAAGCAGCGACGAGGTTCAATAGGACCACACTACCCCTGGCACCCACGATCACACAGATCATGGACAGCAACATCAACAAGGCCAGACTGATGACCAGGGCCGACCATAGCAACCTTATTGTTATTATGGCCTCAGCATGGTGACACGAGGTAATCTACCTGCCTCCTGGTAGAAGGAATAAATCTACCCTCCTGAAGATCCGCCTTGGATATCATTGTGGATGGCAAGTGTTCATATAGGAACAGAAAATGACAAACACTACAGACTTTAATTGTGGGGTTGCAGTGCAATAACCGCTCCATCACTACCTGCTAGAATGCAGAGCCATTGTCATTGTACGTTTTAGGCCGCCACTAAACTCGGAAGGAGTGGCACATAACCACAGTATTCCGTTCTGAGAAAAATCGTCACCCCAGACTTCGACAGGGTGACAATTTTTCATGTATGCTATCCTAGGGCGACAATTCTTCATGTGGGCCATCCTGGGTTTACGATTCTTCGGTTGTAATGTTGATGATAATAGGCATGACCCTCATTCAATCTAACCCTAATCTTTATTCCACTATTGATATTCGGCGTACTGGGAAGACAATTCTTTAGGTGGGATCTCATGGGGTGGCGATTCTTCAAGTGGGTGTTCTGGGGTGACAATTGTTTATGTGAGCCCTTCAGCTCCTAGCGCAAAGTTAGAGGGGCGCCCTGCCTTCTCTATATCCTCTGGGTACCAGCCCCACAAACCTATTAGAAATAAACAAATAAATACATAAATTAATACATAAATAGCCTAAGTGGGAGACTAGTTCCTACAAAAAAGGGGTCATCGATTCATTCATTCATCTATTGTCATATTAAAAGTTGCGATAAGTAAATTTAATTCGAATAACTTGGAATATTTTAGTATGTCTATGTTGGTTTTCAATAATATATGGTAGTAGTAATATATAATATAGTATATGGTAATAATATATATGTCATGATAAAAATGTACACCCATTCCCTGTATCGACGAACATGTTTGTATACAAACAGTCACCTCAAGTTGGAATCTCAAGTTGGAACAAAAGTTGGTGTTTTATGTGAGGTTTCGACTGAAATTGATAAATAGGTATAGCAAAATATTTATAATTGAGTATGATAACAACTGATATGTATTTGAAAAAAGTGAGCATTAATTACAATTACTGGATAGGCTGATTAAACTGTTCATAATTGCTATAGCGGTTAATATTAGCATTTCTATAGGCACTGATAAGACAAGGTCCCAGCCGGTAAGCCTAAGCTAATCAAGATGCTGCTGCTTCTATCGTGTTCTCCCCAAAAGAGATACCTTGTTCTGCAAATTATTGTGAGCGCCAGGTATAATGAGAAATATTGGGTGGAGTGTCAATGATTCCCTGCAAGATGTCTTGTTTTGATTTAATCTCTCATTTTGTAGATTGACATTCTGCAGATGTGGTGGAGGGGTGTAGGGTGAACTCTGTCTATCACTAACTTGGCCCATCTACTCGACCAGGTCGGCCCACCATGATTAGGATAAACTTAGGTAGGCTAGGTTAGATTATGTAGATAGGTTAGGTTAGAGTATATACATTTATGATACTTTAATTTTTTGGTATTATTTTAGTTGTACATGCCTACACAATATGGCATTAGAAAATTAAATATCAATTTTATAGATTATAATACAGGAATGTAATATGCAATTTTCTTGCCGGAAATAAAAAAGAAAAAACGGTAAAATTTTACTTTTGACCATTATAGGAATATAGCAATACAAAATTAAATTGTAATTTTGTAAATTAAAATGTATGAACGAAATATGCAATTTTGTGTGCGGAAATGAAAATAAAAAAGTTGATAAAACAGATTTCTTAAGTAACGAAGTCGTGTACGACGAATGGTACGCCATGTTTGTTATGGTAGATGCCGACGTCGGAGAAATGAAAGGACGATAAATTTGTCTAAACTAACCTAACCTAACCTAACCTAACCTAACCTGTGTTTAATAAATCATTACCTGCAAATTAGATATCATCTGGCTGGTCGTCGTCGTCGTCGTGAGAGACGTTGGCGGGCTTTTCAACCACTCTCTCAGCTTCTGTATGGCTATATTCCTCCAATGGTCGAAAGTAAAATTTTACCGGTTAGGTTAGTTTACTTTAGTTTAGACAAATTTATCGTCCTTTCATTTCTCCGACGTCGGAATCTACCATAACAAACATGGCATACCATTCGTAGTACACGACTTCGTTACTTAAGAAATCTGTTTTAGCAACTTTTTTTATTTTCATTTCCGCACACAAAATTGCATATTACGTTCATACATTTTAATTTACAAAAGTACTATTTAATTTTGTATTGCTATATTCCAACAATGGTCGAAAGTAAAATTTTACCGAAAAAACCTTGCTACAAGAAAATTTACTAATGAGAATCCGCTAGGATACAGTACGGATGCCATGCCAGTCCAGTCACTATCAGACGACGGCTTTCACAATGTGGACTGGGTGTTCTCCAACTCGGGTGACATTAATAAGTGCTGTTACAAAAACAATAGGGCTTCCTTGGATTTTATGAGAGAACAAGAGGTTCTGCCGTCATCTGTTAATTGCCCAAGGTACAATAATAATTAGGCCATCAGCATCTGTGACGACAATGACAACCTGGATGATCTTTAGAATTTGAGGTACCGAAGTACTAAACATTGGTTAGGTTAGGTAGGTTAGAATAGCCTAATATATCATCCTTTCATTTCATCGACCTCGGCACCTATCAAAACAAACATGGGATATCATTCAATGTGAACTGATTGAAAGATTTAATATGTGTTTTGTAGGATAACCTATTATACAAGTACTGTCCTTCACAAAATGAGCTGGGATATTGTCCGTACCAATAGCCTTGGTAGAACTCGGATCTTCTAAAATCTTAACCACCTCCTTGATGGATACATGACTTAAATTGAAAATCCTTTCCTTGGTGTCAAGTTTTCTATAAAAAACTTTTGCAAACTCAAAACCATATCTACCTGAACTAATTGGAAGTGCTTCAACCAGTTTAGAAACTATGATGGTGAAGAATTCATTGAAATGATTTACCACAGTATATTTGTCAATCACCAGATCACCTTCAGTCTTTAAGCTTATGTTACTGGACTCGTATTTACATTTTGAGGATGTACCCAGTTCTTTTAAGGACTGTCAGTTTCTTTGGCTGATTTTGGTTTTCATATATTTGATTAATATGATACTCTTGTTTTGCCTTGTTCTTCAAATATTTTACCTTATTCCTACAATATAGAAAGTTTTCATAATCAAATTGGTTATTAGACCTTTTTAATTTATTTAAGAAATAGTCCCGTTTCTTATTGAATCCAAAATCTCAGTTGACATCCACAGCTCTGTTCTTTGTATGATACTAAGGTTTCTAAGAGGAGCTATTGAATCAAAAATATGCTATGAGGTAGGATTTGGCTGATTTTGGACTTGTAGAAATATGCCGACCAGTGTTTCTGGTGGTAAATACCCCATACACTAGTGCTATCCTTCATTTTTATGAATATATGTGGAATCTGCACTGTTGAAACTATAAGGTTAGTTTCCCAGGTTATATTAAGGGACATATTTTTAAGTATTGGGTGTATTAGAAAGTGACACATGTAGGAAAGGAAAAAGAGATCCATTTGAATATGGTATAATCATGTTGAAGCAGTGATATTTTCATTTAGTTTACCCTTGTTGGCACTTGACTCTTGTGTGGCAAATCCTTACCCATAATGATTGGATTTTGTTCTGGTTTTTATGATGTAAGAAGGTGTTGATTATAGTTGTGGCATATCTAATCAGTAAGGAACTAGGGTTTGTAGGGTTTTCCAGGTCTGTCATATTTAGCTTTCCAGTCTTCTTTATTCTTCTTCTTCAATATTTTTCTGAGTGGTTAATAGAGCAATGAAAAAAGATGATATTGCATTATTTTTAACTATATGGTGAATCCAGTGCTCAATATTTTTACTACAAGAGTTGTAACCAGTTAGGCAATCTTAGGTAATGTCATCATCCAGTTATAATTGTACAGTAGATTTTTTCATTTTGTTGAATTGTATGCATGAGTCAATATAACCTTGCTTATAATCAGGCAGAACTACACAGTGATATCACCTCTGCGATGATTGTCTAGCAAAAAATCCATCAGAAACACAAACAGTAGTGTTTGTTTTCTGCTGACATTATAACCTATCAGGATTGTGAGATTATTATTGCTGTTGGTGAAAATCTCTGGAGTTTGAAGATCTTAGATCATGTTTGGTAAAATTAACCTAACCTCATCTGATATTATGCCAACTCATAATCACTGGAACTTGTCATTTTTCTACCAAAAAATTATTCAGTAAAAATGACATGTTATATAGGAGTCTCAACATTATTTTGTGAAATTATTCAAAATGTAGAGAAATATGAACACCTATGGTTTACTTTGTAATAATGGTAATAATTGTTGCCTCAAGATTCACTGACTGGACATGTGTATCTCTACAGCAGCTGGCAACAGTTCTTGGACCCTCCTATAGATCTCTGGAAAAAATGTAATGTAGTCTATGTTGCATTAGTGTTGGACTAATATGAAATATAAGGCCCAAGGAGAAAACCATCCCACATCCTACAAGAACCACACTAGCACACCTGTGCTTAGGACACCATCTGGCATGAAGACAATACCAACTCGGAATAAACTTGGCCACATGTATAAACTGCTCCAGATCCAACCACCACACAGAAGACACAGAACTCCTCATACTACTGTGCTGCACACCAACAATCCAATGACAACAAAATAACATCTCTTATTTAAGGGACTTGTGGCCCTGCCTGGGGGGCTGTTGATGGTTTGCTGGAGGCTGCATGTCTTCCACAAGAGAAAGCAGGGGCAACACAATGATTGATTGTAGGACTAATTTTATGTCACTGGAATATAGTAGCAGAAGGGGAGCAGCCATCATTTGTAAACAATGCACTTTTTTTATTTACTCATACTAAGAATGATTAAGTTCTCCATATGTATTTGTTTTTGAGATTTTCTAGAAATTTTTGTAAAGGTTTAAATGATTATGGGTGATTTTATATATTTCAGTTCACATAAAAATGGAGGAATGGGAAAAGTATTTTGCAGAAGCTCCAGCTCCTCCAGAATTTGAAGATGTTTGTAAAAGGCTGGAGGAGTTTTGCCTCTATAATGCAGGAAAGAAACCTATAGTTCTTGTCACATCGGGAGGAACAACTGTACCCTTGGAACAAAATACTGTAAGGTAATTATTTTTTATTTATTTTTATTTTTTTGCACTGTGTCCCAGTAAATAATGTATTAGTAATCACCTTTTATTGTTTTTTCATTCCATTGGGACCTTCAGTTTGTTCATATACCTTCATTTGATGAAATGTTCCTTCACCCTTTTCAAACCAATGATGTTATTTACAGATTTTGAGTTAATGTTGATATATATACACACACACACACACATACACATACATACATACATATGCCAAGGCTTTTTCCCTCTTACAAGGGAGGTAGCCAAAAAGGAAAAGGCATAAAATCATTCCCACCCATTCCATCCCTGAATACACTCCACACCCCTCCACCCTCCCTCTTATCTTAGCACCTCCTGGATGACGGGTCATCCCTGCACCTTGTCCACTGCCCTGGGTAAGAAGCAGTGTCGCAAGACACAGCACATCCACAGCAAGGCCGCTTCATTAAATCGGCGACCCCCCCCCCTCTCCGTCCCCCCATGCATAAAAGGAGAAGACGGGGAGAAATCCCTTTGGGCTGCGTCAAATTTTGCTCACACATACTACCTCATCCCCCCGCCCATTCCACCTCATGCATCACAACATTATCCATATACAACCATTCTCCATTCACCCCTGTCTTCTGTCCTCTCCCATCCTTCCTCAACAGACATTCCCCTCTTCCCCAAAGCCCCCTTCATCCCGTCCATCCACCTCATCCTAGGACGTCCCCTCATGTTCACTCCCTCCACATCTGCCTTCCATACCTCTTTTACTAGTCTTTCTTCACTCATTCTTTCCATGTGTCCAAACCATCCTAATACTCTTTCATCAACCCTGTCTCCCAACTCCCTTTCCACCCCTGTTCTCCTCCTCACCTCCTCATTTCTCACTCTATCTAGCCTAGTAACCCCCATCATACTTCTCAGACACCTCATCTCAAACACATTCAAACTCCTTCTCTCTTCCTCTCTTATGTTCCAAGTTTCTACCCCATACAGTGCTGTTGACACAATCACTCCTTCATACAGTCTCCTCTTAGCATCCATTCCCAAATGTCTATTCCTCATTACACTCTTTAATCCACCAAGGCATTTACTCGCTTCTCTCAATCTACATTCTACCTCCACCTTCACTCCACCTTTTCCTGCCACATTTGCACCCAAGTATCTAAAACTATCCACTTCCTCCAGTCACTCTCCCTTAATGCTCACTTCCAGTCTACTGCCACTTTCACCCCTTGTACATCTCATCACCTTACTTTTACCCACATTTATCTTCAGCTTTCTTCTATCACATACTCTCCCAAACTCTGTCACCAACTTCCTCAATCCCTCCTCCGATCCTGCCACAAGCGCAGTGTCGTCAACAGCTGGCTCACCTCCCACTTTTCTCCATTTTCTTTAACCATCTCCAATCCCTGACCCACTACCTTTGCATTTACCTCTCGCACTACCCCATCCATGTACATACATACATACATACATATACTAAAGGCTTTTATCCCCCTTACACAGAAGGTAGCCAAAAAGAAAAAGGCATAGAAACCACTCCCACCCATTCCATCCCCTATACTGTATACTGCACAACCCTCCACCCTCTTCCCTCCTTCACATCTTGGCACCTCCTGGATGATGGGTCATCCCTGCCTCCTGTCCACTGCCCTGGGTCAGAAGCAGTGTCGCAGGACACAGCACATCCACAGCAAGGCCGCTTCATTAAATTGGCGACCCCCCCTCTCCGTCCCCTCATGCAGAAAAGAAGACGGGGAGAGATCCCTTCGGGCTGCGTCAGTTTATTTCTCATACATACTCCCTCTGGGGTATTGGCTGCATGTTATTCTGGCAAAGTAGTATGCAGTTGATACTTTAGGGTCTATATGGGGTGCCCGTGTGGACCAGAGCCACACATCATTTTGTCTGTGATAGATGATGACACTTTTATTATACTATGACTGTCCCTCCATTATGCTGTCCCCCAACCCCTTGTTACTGTCCTTTACCATTTCTCTGAATATTCATTTCCTTTTTTTGCCTACCCTGTGGTGGGGGAAAAGAATGCTGCCACCAAGTCTTCCCACTTGAGTCGTAAAAGGCGACAAAAAATGGGACGGGGATTAGGACTAGGAATCCTGCTACCTGTAGCCCCACAGCGGACATTGCTAAAAAAAAAAAAGTAAAGGCATAAGAGGGTCCATATGTATGTGTGTGTGTATATATATAAATATATATATATATATATATATATATATATACAGTATATATAAATACACATATACATATACATATACATAGAGGGTGCATTGGTTCTGACTCAGGGCAGTGGGGGGGATACAGGGATGACCCATCATCCATGAGGAGCTAAGATGAGAGGGAGGAAAAGGTGACAGATGGGAATGAAAGGGGTGGGAGTGAATACTTGTCTTTTGACTTTGGGTACCACCCTTATAAGGGGAAAAAGCTCTTGGTGCATGCGTGCATGTGCGTGTGTGTATATATATATGAGAAAGTGGTTTTGATCTATCAAACCCATAGCTAAATAAAATCATTGTGCTTTAGCCAGATCAATATATTTCAAAATGTCTAGTGATGGGAGAGGACCCCTTTTACTCAAATCACATTCATCCTTTCTACTTCCTCACATTCATCCTTTCTACTTCCTCACATTCATCCTTTCTACTTCCTCACATTCATCCTTTCTACTTCCTCCTATATGAACTGTATCAAAATGGTATCTCATTTCTTCCCCAGCAACACTGCCAATCCCCCCTCCTAGGTGCATCCCTCCTATGAAACAGGTCATCGCCTGAATCCATACATTTTTTCTCCAACTTGCTGTCACTTGTACACATTATGGCTTGTTCAACATCCTGACCATGAACTTTTGTGGATTTGTTTACTCTGTTCACTCAGATTTTTCATGGTCAGCTTCTTGCTTTTGTGCCTGATACCACTAATTCATGAGTCCATAGATATCTACATCATTCATTCTCATAACATGGCCAAATCATTTCACTTCTGAGCGAAACTTGTACTGCTTTGAGCTAGAGTATTTTAAATTCAAAACTTCTACACAACATTTAGACTTTCATGAAGATTACCCAGCTCACTTTTTTCATTAAAAAGTACTTTTGTGTTCAGTATTTTATTGAACTGTATGGTGGACTCAAGAAACATATTTTGTAATTAGAATGAGTAGCAATATTTTGATGTTTACAACACAAATATGGCACCTTTATGTTGGTATGGCTTGGAGGGAACATTGTTTCCTATACTTCTCCAGATTCACAAAGTACAGGTAGCTACACTCACACAATTTTCTGACATACTTCCTTGGAAATCCTAGATTTTTCTGTGCTGAGATTAGAAAAGGTTAAGAAATGCTGCTAAAGCCTGTATGACCATCTAGACATGCATATTTTGGGTAAAGGCAGGCTTTGCCTGTATAGCAGAATAGAAAATGTCAGTAACTCAGGCCTCCCCAATAAGGCAAGAGCTGTCCAGAGAATAATGTGACATGCTGCAATGAACCAACTCTATACTGTGAACAGCCCCCACTACAATGGGAGACCTTAGGGTTATTGATGTTTTCTGTTCTGCCATACAAGCAAAGCCTGTCTCTACCCAAACATACATATCTGGAGGGACACATAGGCTTAAGCAGCATTTCTTAACCTTTTTTTAACCTCAGGTATTCTCTATCTCTCTTTATACATTACACATCCTATGCTAACTATTCTCTCACTGCATTATCCTTACTGTTTAATCATCTCCTCACTCATATCATCCAGTCTCACCATTCTCCCATATTTCAACTCCTATTGTATCCTGCTTTCCTTTTTCACTTGTGCCCACTTGGTGCCCCTGTATCCTCTTCTTTTTTTCTTTTGTTTGTGCCTATTAAACTTTCCCTCGCCTTGTTGTTCCACTTATACACTGCAGTGATATTTCACATCCCTCATTGTCAGTTGCATCAAAAGGTGTAAGTTTGCAGTCTGTATCTAGGATAGCCATATGATACTAGTTGATTCATACTAAAGTCCATAGTAATTGAGAAAGTGGTAGTACTATAAGGAATAAGATTGATGTAATGGAGCCATAATTGGAAATTGATTATAAATTCTTTTCTTTAGATTTGTTGACAACTTCAGTGCAGGAACAAGAGGTGCTGCATCTACTGAATACTTTTTAAAGGCAGGTTATGCTGTTATTTTCCTCCACCGAGAAAAGTCCATTGCTCCTTACACAAGGCATCTCAGTCCAAACAGCCTCCTCAAGAATCTGGATAAGAAAAATGGTGAACTAAAGTTGAATGATGAATTAACTAAAATGGTAAGTATCATTTGTTCAGAAGTCGGAAAGTTCTAAGGAGATTTATTTTTCCTTTATTAGTGGCTAGCAGTCCTTTTGTAGATTTAATTTGAGTTGTAGATAATTTTGTTCATTCAAGTGTTTGGCCTTAGACTAAGTAGGATAATTGATATACTGTTTTAGACCATCTTATCAGCCTTAGAGACCAACAACAGGTACCTATAAGTGATACTTGCCCTGGGTAACCAAAGCTGCTCTCAGGGGTTCATGCCATCTGCAAGGGTGGCAAGGGCCTCTTGTGATGGTTTGGCCTTAAATTCCTTCCATGCTGGTGGTTGGGGGGTGGTCCCATGATGTAGACATCGCCATACCAGGACCACATTAGGTTGTGGTGCAGCCACCACCCAGCCCTTCTAAGTTACCGGAAGTGGCTGGATGATTGCATCTCAGATAACTCTCCAGGATGCAACACATCACCCCATACTATACAACATATTATGGAAGACTGCATTGTACACAATTACACATGCCAGCAATACAACACATACTTCATAAGGGATTTGTGGGTAAACCCCATTCCAGCCATGGCATTCCTCAGGGATATGGGATTGCTTAGCCAGACAGTCTGGGGAACAACAACAACACTATGTAAGAGATGATCCTGCAAAATGGATATCGAAGAGAATCATCTCCCTGCCACTTATCCTCAAAACTTATTTATTTTAACACCCTCCTCTCCCTAAAAAGGGAGGTACCCAGGTCAAAGGCACGCACTCATTCGCTCCCATTCCACTCCCACCTATTCCATTCCTTCCCATTCCACTCCCTCCCATTCCACTCCCATTACCCTTGTTACCCTCTCATTTTATCTCCTCATGGATGAAGGGTTATCCCTGTCTCCTGCCCACTGCCTGGGTTAGAAGCAATGTAGTAAGACACAGTGCATTCACAGCAAGGCTTCTTCACTTAATGGGTGACCCCCCTCATGTGGAAAATAAAGAAGACAGGGAGAAATCCCTTCAGGCTGTGTCACAGGGTCATCCATACACAGCCATTCTCCACTCACTCCCATCCTCTGCCTTCTCCCTTCCTTGTTCAGCAGTCATTTCCCTCTTGCTCAAAGCCCTTTTCACTCTATCCATCCATCTCATCCTTGGTTGACCCCTCAAGTTCGCTACATCCACATCTGCCTTCCACACCTCTTTTACTAATCTTCACTCATTAAAACTGCTATTACACTTGTATATCGTCATGTTTGTATATCTCCAGTAGAGGCATTTTGTGTCTGCTTATGTTGAGACTAATTCCTGATTGTGTGTCCATCCATTTATATGCATATACAAGTTATTATGGTGCATTAATAATAGTGCTCTTCTCTTCCAGATCACCCCAGTATGGGAGGAGTACAATAGAGTGTTGTCAGAAAAATGTATTTTCATGATGACATTCACAACCCTGTCCAACTATCTGTGGCTATTACGAGCAGCCACACAGAGTTTACAGAAGCTGGCACCAACTTCCTTATTGTACTTAGCTGCTGCTGTATCAGATTTTTACATACCTCAGGGTTAGTGATTTGATTACTTATTGCTGGAAAAGTGTACTACACTTTGATCCCTCTTTTTCTGCCAAAATAGAATAATGAAACATGAAATATGTTACAGTATTTTCTTTATTTGATTTGTCTGTCTTATAGCCCCTTCATTTCCAGGGCTCCCACTCAGTAGAATGAAATCATAGGCTATTAACAATAATTAGATTTATGAAATATGTCACTTTGATGATGGAGTTCTTGGCTATATTTTTAAAACCCTTTCCTTGAGTAATATTTTAGTTAAAGTTGTAGTTTGAAATCTCAAAACCATGCATCAGCTTTTAACAACTTGCAGAGTTGCCTATTGTTATGGATTTGACTGGCTGAGGACAGACAAATTCATGCAGGTTAAACGGGGGCAAGCTCCTGGTGGAGGGGGTCTTTATTTCATAAATTCGCCTCTCACCATCATGAACAAAGGTATTGAAATACCTGACCATGTTGAAAGGGTGTATTCCATAGACTTTGGACCTTTACTTGTAGAAAACCCTCCTTATGAGGTATTATCTGCAAGGGTTCTCTGCAGTCAGAATCTTAGGGACTTTCAGGGCACTCCTATGGACCAGAGTCGCACAGTATTCTTTAATTGTTGGAAAATGATTTTGATTTAAAAGAATACTCACATTTTTTAACTTTTGTTATCCCTCACCCATCCAAAACCTATTCATTGTGCTTGCTAAGATGGGTGGAGGTGCAGTGACTGGGTTTTGGATCAGTGTGGGGTAGGTGTATGCTTTGACTAAGCCACTTCCTTATGAGGGTGAAAATGCCTATATAGCATATGTGTATCCCTCCCTCCTCTCTGGTACCCTCCTTAAATCTAACCTTTACAACTCCTCCATCTCTATGACTCACCATTGTTCCCAGGAATAGAAGTCCAAGTTATTGTAGGTAAAACTCTTAATACATACATACATATACCAAAGGCTTTTTCCCCCTTACAAGGGAGGTAGCCAAAAAACAAAGGCATAAAATCCACTCCCACACATTCCATCCCCACATACTCCACTCCCATCCACCCCCCCTCCCTCCCTTTTGACTTGGCTCCAGGATGATGTGTTATCCCTGCATCTCGCCCACTGCCCTGGGTCAGAAGCAGTAATACATACATACATATACCAAGGCTTTTTTCCCCCTTACCAGGGGGGTAGCCAAAAAGGACAAGGCACAAAAACATTCCCACCCATTTCATCCCCGAAAACACTCCACACCCCTCCACCCTCCCTCCCATCTTAGCACCTCCTAGATGACGGGTCATCCCTGCATCTCACCCACTGCCCTGGGTCAGAAGCAGTAATACATGTAGAAAACCTGCATCCCCATGGTGTTCAGCATTAACCCTGGGGTTACCTCTTTCTCCCTAGAAAAGAAATGTTGTATAGAAGTCTGTATTGTGTGAATAAGGGAGAGAGGAGGATTGTAAGTTGTCTTCTTTGTGGTGTGCACATTTGGTGTATATGTTATCTGGAGTCAGGCCAATTCAGTATTTGTGTTGTTTCTGTGCTGATGGAAGTCCTCTTACTCTTCTTCTTCCTACTTCCGTCTTCTTCCATCCCTGTCCCGATGTTGAAAGTTTCATGTACTCAGTATGATAGCAACCATAGTGAAAGTCCTGTGGACCAGAGCTCCACAGCATTCTTTTATAATTGGAAGAATACTCATCACTTGTAACTCCTGCTATTCCTCTTTTCTGCTACTCTCCTTTAGCACCTCTGGGATACTTGGTGACTGAGCAGTTTAGAGGATCACTAGGTGGGCACAAGTTCAGAGTGGAGGTGGATCAAATCCTGCCAGCAGCAAGTGAGTTCGTAGTAAGGGCATCATACTACATTAAATTTCCATCTACAGAAACCCCTCCATAAGGTGGCACTGGCCTAGTCCTCTTTGAGAGGGGGAGCTTTTGATGTTAAACAGAATCAATATATCAACCAAACCATCTGTATGATTCCACCAGTTTGGTATGATATTGACATCACCATACTCCTATCCAGGGATAGAAGCATTGATTATTGGCAGTGAGATACAACCATCATAAGCAACAAGATACAAGAGCCGGTGGCCAGGGGTAGTTGCTGCCGTTTGGCCCCCAACTCTTGGGGTTGGGGGGTGGTCCCACGACGTAGACGCTGCAGCACCACCCAGCACTTCTAAGCTACCAGAAGAGGCTGGATGACCACGTTGTGAACAGCTGCCCAGGATGTAACACTTCACCCCATACCATACAACACATAATGGAAGACTGCATTATACACAATCATGCACGCAAACAACACAACATACGCTCTATAAAGGATTTGTGGGAAAACCCAGTTTCGGCTATGGCATTCCTTGGGGAGACGGGACTGCTCAGACAGACAGTGTAGGGAACGACAACAACAACAACAACAACAAGATACAAGAATCCATAATTGCCAGAAATATTATGAACATATATCAGCACAGCCACAAAACAAATACATCCCAAGACCATCGATCTTTGTACTCTATCAACAACAACAACAACAGTTGACACACCAATGTAAATACAGCCGTCATTACATTAAACAGAAATATTCTTACACAGAAGAGTCCAACATCATGAAGTATGATGCTAAGATCAGTCATATGCCAGCTGAATTAGCAGAACATCACATCCTCGGAAATAAGCACAACTCTCCATTGGATCACACATCTATTTTCACACTACCAGCATTTCTGTCTATTTCTATATACCAAGGGCTTTATCTCCCTTGCCAGGGAGGTAGCCAAAGTCAAAAGGCATATATCCACTCCCCCCTATTTCATCCCCACCCATTCCAATCCCATCCACCATACCTCCCTCCCTCTCATCTGAGCTCCTTGTGGATGACAGGTCATCCCTGTATCCCACTTACTGTCCTGGGTCAGAAACAATGCAGCAAGACACGGCACATCCACAGCAAGGCCACTTAACTTAATCAGTGACCCCCTCTCCATCCCCTCATGCAGAAAAATAGCAGATTGGGAGAAATCTCTTCAGGCTGTGTCAAAATATCATTCACACATAATCCCTCCCTAACCCAACCCACTCCCTTGCATCACAGAATCATCTATACACAGCCATTCTCCACTCACCCCTATCTCCTGCCTTCTCCTTCAACAGACATCACCCTCTTGCTCAATGCCCACTTTCACCCCATCCATCCATCTCATCCTCGGTTGCCCCCTCACATTCACTCCCTCCACCTTTCCATCCACATCTCTTTTACTAATCTTTCTTCACTTATTCATTCCATGTATCCAAACCATCCCAATACTCTTTCATCAACTCTATCTCCCATCTCCTTTTCCACCCTGCTGTCCTCATCTCCTTGTTTCTCACTCTATCCAACCTTGTAACCCCTACCATACTTCTCAAACACATTTAAACTATTCCTCTCTGCTTCTCTTAAATTCCATGTCTCTGCCCCATACAGTGCTGTCGGCACAATCACCCCTTCATATAATCTCTTTGCATCCATTCCTAAATGCCTATTTCTCATAACACTTTTTAATCACCCAATGCATTTACTTGCTTCTCTCAATCTACAATTTACTTCCACCCCCACTCCCTTACCTGCCACATGCAACCCCAACTACCTAAAGCTATCCACTTCTTCCAGCCTCTCTCCTGTAAGACTTAAATCCAAATTGTTCCATCCTCTCTCCTCTCTCCTTGTACATTTCATCACCTTACTCTTACCCACATTTACCTTCAACTTTCTCCTATTGCATACCTTCCAAAACTTTGTCACTAACTGCCGTAATCACCCCTCTGATTCTGCCACAAGCACAGTTGTCAGCAACCAACAACTGCCCCACCTCCCATTTTTCTCAATTTTCTTTAACCATTTCCATTACCCTGGCATTTACCTCCTGCACCACCCTATCCATGTACACACTGAACAGCCATGTCAACATGACACATCCCTGATGCAGTCCCACCTTTACCTCATACCACTCACTCTATTTCTAATTCTAACACAGCCTATACTACTCTAGTGATAATTCTTGACTGCTCTAACATCTTTCCCCTGATCCCATATATCTGCTAAACCTCCCACAATGACTTTCTGTCCACCCTGTCGTAAGCCTTTTCCAAATCCATAAAGGCCCAAAAAAAACATCCTTATTTTTTGATAAATCTTTCTCACATATCTGTCTTACCACAAAAATCTGATCCACACAACCCCTACCTCTCCTAAACCCACACTGTTCCTCATCAATTCCTCCCTCTGTTCCTCTCCAAATCCTCTCAATGAAAACCCTCCCATAAGTCTTCCCAACTACACTCAACAAACTGATCCCTCTGAAACTACTATACTCACATTTGTCCCCTTTTTCCTTGTAAAGCAGAACTAAACAACCTCACTAGGCTGCCCACTTTTACTTCATCAGACACTTCACATGACACCCATCTAACCCAGGTGCCTTACTTTCTCTCATCATTTTAATAACTGCTTTCACCTCATCTTTTCTTACCCTCCTACCACCATACATACACATTTTCATAAAATCTCAGTGCTCATGTGATAAGATTGTTGTCTCTGTTCCTATATGTGTCCAAAAAGATGACTTAATGGGGTGTAGATAGGGACTGGGGATGTCCCTCTGTATTTTTCTTCCATAAAGAGTCAAAGCATTTGATTTGCTTTGGTCACCTCACATACAAAAGAGAGAAAAGTCCATTAATATATGCATGTATAGATAATATATATATATATATATATATATATTTTTTTTTACAGAAATGATGACAGAGCACAAAATTCAGTCGTCCTCTGGCCCACTCACAGTCACCCTACAGCTGGTTCCCAAGATGCTTAGGCCTCTGGTTTCCTTATGGGGTCCTCAGCTTTTTGTTGTTTCATTCAAACTTGAGACAGATGAGTCCAAGTTGATTGAAAAGGCCATGGGTGCTCTCAGTAAGTACAAGCATAGATTAGTCATTGGAAATCTTCTTCAGACACGCCGAGAAGAAGTTACCCTGGTGAGTAAAGAGGACGTCAGTGTCGTTAAGCTTAGTGATACACAGAAACAAACTAATGTTGAAATTGAATTGCTGATTGTTAATGATGTATGTAAAAGACATAAGGAGTACTTTGAGAGTTTCCGATAACAACTGTAATTTTAGATTGGACTCTAGAAATTTTTTAATTGTAGATATGACACGGAAATTGTTTACAAGACAGTGAAGTTGTGCTAGAATGTATCTTTTTAAGATAAAGTATATTAAATGTCTCCAGGATGTGCCTATTTTGTCACATGATTCAGGTTTATATATTTTTAAAGTTAAGGTTTATACATTTTCAAAACACTGTTTGAAACTTGTGGTGCTCATAGGTGTAATACATAAATATTTTTCATACATGCATTTTACACAGTTTTATTGTATGTGATCAATTTTAGAATTATATAAAAATATGAAATAGGTATGTTTATAATTTTGTAATTTGTAATACATTTGTTCATGTAATTAGGACAGTTGCTGGAGTATTACTAATTTCAATGCTATGGTGACCAGGGGTTCTCAACCTACTTGAAGTGAAATCTTAATGTTTTACTGGAAAAGAATGTACTTTGATGGTGTTACCAGTATGTATGCTGTATCTAGCATTTTAATTTATTTGTTACTCTATTCATTAGGACCTTTCAGTATTATATTTCATTGATAAAAAATTAGGATCCCCTTTTATACTAAGTAGCACTTTTGTTTGTACTCTGGTCATTACTCAACTATTCTATTCATATTGTAGGACACCCTTGGTAGGGGAGGGGTAGAAGAAGTAAATGTGATTAGTCCATATGACTCTTATTAAGACTGCTAATCTTAAATTCCATTTGTATTATCTGATTTTATTTACCAAGACGATTATTCTCCCTTATAGGGGAGATTAGTGGTATATACATACATATACCAAGGGCTTTTCCCCCTTACAAGGGAGGTACCAAGTCAGAAGGTATAAATCCAATACTACCCATTTCATCCCCACCAATTCCACTCCCATTCACCACCCCTCCTCCCTTTTTTCTTGGCTCCTATTGGATGACAGGTCATCCTTGCATCTTGCCCATTGCCCTGGGTCAGAAGTAATGCAGCAAGATACAGCATATCCACAGCAAGGCTGTTTCATTTAATCAACAACCCCCCTTTCTCGGTCCTCTCGTGCAGAAAAAAAGAAGATGGGGAGAAATCCCTTCAGGCTGCATCAAAATATCATTCACACATTCTTCCTACCCTCCCCATCCCCCACTCACTCCCTTCCATACATCACAGCATCATCCATACACAACCATTCTTCACTCACCCTTATCTTCCGTCTTCTCCCTTCTTCAACTCTGTTATTTCATTCAAACCTGATACATCCCAGTGCCCTTTTTACCCCATCCATCCATCTCATCCTTAGTTGCTCCCTCATGTACACTCCATTCACCTCTGTCTTCAACACTTCTTTTACTAATCTTTCTTTATTCATTCTTTTCATGTATCAAAACCATCTCAATACTCTTTCATGAACCCTATCTCCCTTAGTGATGTATGATATAGGAATAGGTATGGATATTCTGTTAGTTCAACTAATGCTGTCTGTATTGCAAGTTACATCTGATTACTAAAAATATAGTGAAGTTAAGTTTTATTTGAATTTCAGAACATAATGACAAGTTTTATTTGAATTTCAGAACATAATGACATACTGGTACTTTACAGATTTTGTTTCATCAAAGGGAAAAAAAAAATTCAGTTAAAGCAAAAGTTGATGGAATGCTTCATAAGATCCTTGCATCAGTGATGGGTATCTGCATGCAGTGGTCATATGAGGTGGATTTTAGCGAGAATCTTATCTTCACTGCTCATCTTCAGATTCCATCAACATTTGGAGGTGCATGGCACCCTCTCTTGACTGGACCCAAGATCTTTATCATCTTGGAATGTCTTCCCTTAATACCTTCACTTGTTCACATAAGGAGAGCTAGCTGACAACCAATGCCTGCTATCTAGAGATAAACAAACCCACTCAAATCCAGCACAGATATGTTGGATTGCCTAAGTACTGTTAATAGCTGCTGTGGCGCTGTGGTTTTCCTTTTAGCAAGACTTGATGTAGGAGTGTTTTTGAAATCCTAATCAGCCCAGGATTTGATCCTCTTCTCAATAGAATCCACTAGGTATCTGCTAAAATCCATCCATATACTGAGGGCTTTTTCCCCCTTACCAGGGAGGTAGTCACCTGCTCAAATGAAATATATATTAAATGTGCCTCTTTATTAATCCCTTCATCCCAGTGATACCCTTTGCAGATTTAATTCTGGATAACATGTTTTTACTAATGTGATTGGAAGACTTGGAGAACTTACAGTATTATGCGACCAGAACCCCATTTTATCTGGTCAGCTCTCAGTCAGATGAAATAATGATATTTGTTGCTTTGAATTTTATTGGCTAGAAATCATCAGCCTCAAAGTTGCTTCCAATGATCCTATGACCCTCCTATACATCTTTGGGAAGAAACATCAGACTTATGGTGTACAGTTTCTCTCACCAGCTTGTAGTAGTAGGTGGGGAGCATTTGTAGGATGTCAGCTCCCCTTGTGTAGAAGTTGAAGGAAAAACTAAATTGATAAAAAAAATTATCTTGGGCCCAGTCTGGAGATGGAGTGTCAGCCTTTTAGGGCTGCATCTCTATATGGGGGTGAGGACACTTAAAAGTTTTTGAAAAAAGGTTGTAAGGAGATGAGGCTTTGGTGCCCATCTTGCAAGACCACCACTTGCAGGCAACAATTGTTTATTTCGTTGACAGAAATGTATGGCATCAGCCAGAAAGAAAATCTAGGATCATCACTGAGGCAGAAGTGGTTGTGTTTTGATGTTACATATGAAGTAGGTTCCACTGCATCTTAGAGATGAGGGTGTGTATTCACATTCAAAGAGACTGGTACTACTAGCCAAGATATTATATGGAAAAACAAGAAATGTATATGTTCTTTACTCTATTAACTGGTCAGCAACATCTTTTAGTCCAGCAAAATGTATAGCTTGTCACAGAGAACAGAATTTTCTTGTAGACAAAGAATTTATTTAATTAGGGGTTAGTCCCAGAATGGGTAACCATCCAGCTTGACTTTCAATACTATGAAGACAGTAATCAGTCGGTCTATATGTTGCTTTGGTTCTTTCTTGCAAGAGACCTGTGGCCTCAAGAAAAGTACCCATAGCCAATAGTTTAACCCATAGGTCACTTAGTGAAAAGATCTTGAAGAGTTGTATGGAAAGAGTGAGGATAGGTCAGTGTGAGGTAGCAGGTTCTTTGTCCTCTGACTAGTTTTTGCATCTTGGACATTTTTGCCTAGCTAATTCTGTGCTGATACTGTTTCAGCACTAGGCAATGATGTGATGCTTGTCTTCAGAATAATCTTTCCCCTTGGGGTAATTAGCTGGATGTAGTAGCTAGTTAGTTTTATAATTTTGACACAAAATTGAATCCTGGAGTAAGAGATAGTTTCTTACAGTAAACAGTGTAAGGGACCATTGTCAAGTACTGGCAAGTGATGTCCTGTGAGATGGACATCAGAATCATTTCCATGGTACCAATAATCAAAACATATCGACACCACTATCTGGAAGTACAGCCCTAGGAGTGTGACCCTCTTATTTCCTGGCTGTGCCTAAGATCTCTTCATATCTCAGTTAACTCCAGCTGTACTTCCACCTATTCATGTAGAGAGAGATGACAACTGGTGACAACTCTCCTTCTGTTACTCAAAGCTAGTGATATAGTAACAGTTCCACCCAAATACAGTGCAGACAGACAAGGATTATTGCCTGCTGCTTTGGGGCTACAGGATTCCTGTCAATATAACTTGAGGCAACAGTTATCAAATAACATTATTCTATTGATGGGCCAGCTCAGGAGAAAGGCTGTTAACCGTTTAAGGCTTTTGCCTTGAGTTCTTATTTTACCATACCAAGGGCTATTTCCCTCTTACAAGGGAGGTAGCCAAAGTCAGAGGCATAAATCCACTCCCACCCATTTCATCCCTAAGTTCGTACTACAGCTAAATAAAATTGTTTGATAGACAGAAAAGTATTTCACCATGGTGAAAAGGTTAGCTTTTCCTCACATAGATTTCAAATTGCTGCATTCCTCTATCCCAGCCTTGTATACTTTTCATCACATTTTCTCCTTGCATCCAAACTTCCAGCATCACAAGACCCATTTTTATTTTCTATTACTTACAGGCAGTAGACTGGAAGTGAACATTAAGGGAGAGCGACTGGAGGAAGTGGATAGTTTTAGATACTTGGGTGCAAGTGTAGCAGGAAAAGGTGGAGTGAAGGTGGAGGTAGAATGTAGATTGAGAGAAGCGAGTAAATGCCTTGGTGGATTAAAGAGTGTAATGAGGAATAGACATTTAGGAATGGATGCGAAGAGGAGACTGTATGAAGGAGTGATTGTGCCAACAGCACTGTATGGGGCAGAAACGTGGAACATAAGAGAAGAAGAGAGAAGGAGTTTGAATGTGTTTGAGATGAGGTGTCTGAGAAGTATGGTGGGGGTTACTAGGCTAGATAGAGTTAGAAATGAGGTGAGAAGGGGAGCAGGGGTGAAAAAGGAACTGGGAGATGAGGCTGATGAAAGAATATTGGGATGGTTTGGACACATGGAAAGAATGAGTGAAGAAAGACTAGTAAAAGAGGTATGGAAGGCAGATGTGGAGGGAGTGAACATGAGGGGACGTCCTAGGATGAGGTGGATGGATGGGGTGAAGGGGGCTTTGGGGAAGAGGGGAATGTCTGTTGAGGAAGGAAGGGAGAGGACGGAAGACAGAGGTGAGTGGAGAATGGTTGTATATGGATGATGTTGTGATTGCATGAGGAGGAATGGGCGGGGGGTGGGGGTGAGGTAGTATGTGTGAGCAAATTTTGACGCAGCCCGAAGGGATTTCTCCCCGTCCTCTCCATATATGCAAGGGGGGACGGAGAGGGGGGGGTCGCCGATTAAATGAAGCGGCCTTGCTGTGGATGTGCTGTGTCTTGCGGCACTGCTTTTGACCCGGGGCGGTGGGCAAGGTGCAGGGATGACCCGTCATCCAGGAGGTGCTCAGATGAGAGGGAGGGTGGGAGGGGTGTGGAGTGTATTTGGGGATGAAATGGGTGGGGGTGTTTTTGTGCCTTTCCCTTTTTGGCTACCTCCCTTGAAAGGGGGAAAAAGCCTTGGTATATGTATGTATGTATGTACTTACTCTTCAGTACATTTTTATCAGTGATACTATTTCCCTCTCATGTAATCCTCTTTTGATATATTCTATCTGTTCTGGATCTTTGTAAAGGCTTTTATAGCCCTACTGACTTCCAACACTTGAAATTCAATTTCCTGGTTCATTCCATCTCTGAACCCTGAATACCTCAAACTCTCCAAAACCTTTATCATTCAGATATATTCCCTCTAAAGTAGAAATGCTCATCTAAAATAGACTGTATAGTATTTTTAAGGTTGAGAACCCCTATAGTGTAGATAGTATTTTTTATTTTATTATGTACATGTATTGTAAAAGTACCATATATAGTATACAACATTTTTAGCAATGGGAGTTAGTGGCGAGATGAAATGGTGTTACTACAGATGTGTATGACAGTGTTGACATGTACAACATCCTAGGGAACTGAAACTATTGTATCTAGGGAACATTATTGGAAATGTGTGTGTTGACATTGCTACTTTCTTCTCCATTCCCCACTTAATCTCACCACAAATCACCAATGAGTTTTGGTTTATATATGATGTGTAGAATTGTTTCCATTTAAAGGAAATTGTTGATGGCATATTTGCATAGAATATATACTGAAGGGTTTTAACAGAGTAGTCATAGTGGTCATAATAAAGTGCATTTACTATTTCTTCACACAGAATCACTTTTATTGTTTGTTCATTATTAGTACTTAATAATGTGCATATCAAGACATGTTTCATTTATAGATATTCTTTTTAATTTCCCTGCCTATACATGATATGTCAATATTTTTGTTTGGAACGATAGAGAAGATTAGCATGGCCCCTGCGCAAGCATGACATGCAAAATCGTGAAGCGTTCCACAGATATTCCTTCCTAGCTGTCTACTTTCTGTGTACATGGCACACAACTCAGCCCTTTACCCTGTACTTTTCTATTCTGATGTATATTGAACAAGGGCTGGCATGCCAGCAAGATGTGGGCTATCCCTGTGTACCCAAAGCTTATCTCCATCTAGCAGTATGCTAGTCTAGAACAGGGTGGCCAACCAGGTGAGTTAACCAGGCAAAGAAACCATCATGGAGTTGCTGGAACTGGTGAGGAAGATCCAGAGTGGTGGATAATACCACCAGCTGGTGGTCATGTGGAATAGTTGTTAGGTAGGTGGATCATCTCCACATCACGTCTTTACAGTGAAATAAAGTACATTGGAAACAAGTATAGGAGAGGATTTATTCCATGATAAGCCAGAATTATAAAGAAAAATACCTATCAGTCACTATTTATCACTTGCCTGTTGTCATTTACTTAGTTACCCCCTGCACTCAGTTACTCATGTTTGAGTGTTGTTTTATCTTTTATTTTTTTCTGTATTATCTTGTATATGGATGATGTTGTGACTGCATGAGGAGGAATGGGGGTGGGGGTGGGGTAGTATGTGTGAGTAAATTTTGACGCAGCCCGAAGGGATTTCTCCCCGTCCTCGCCTTATATGCAAAGGGGGTCGCCGATTAAATGAAGCGGCCTTGCTGTGGATGTGCTGTGTCTTGCGACACTGCTTCTGACCCAGGGCGGTGGGCAGGGTGCAGGGATGACCCGTCATCCAGGAGGTGCTCAGATGAGAGGAAGGGTGGGAGGGGTGTGGAGTGTGTTTGGGGATGGAATGGGTGGGAGTGTTTTTATGCCTTTCCCTTTTAGGCTACCTCCCTTGGAAGGGGGAAAAAGCCTTGGTATATGTATGTATGTATCTTGTGACACTGCTTCTGACCCAGGGCAGTGGACAAGATGCAAGGATGACCCGTCATCCAGGAGGTGCTAATATGAGAGGGAGGGTGGAGGGGTGTGGAGTGTATTCAGGGATGGAATGGGTGGGAATGATTTTATGCCTTTTCCTTTTTGGCTACCTCCCTTGTAAGGGGGAAAAAGCCTTGGTATATGTATGTATGTATTATCTTGATACAGAGAGTCCTCGTTATACGGTACATATGCGTTCCTGAAAACCTTACCGCAAATTGAAATTACTGTATACTGAACCCAAGTTTCGACTTATGGCAGATGTACCTTCTCCCTGCTCTTTCCTCTTCAAAATATCTAATTTTACCTCCATAACACAAGCGGATACGGTATCTGTGAATTTTTCTTACTATAAATAGAATTGAGGGTAGTAATTACCAAATACTGTAACACTGAATTTACTGGATAAAGAATTACTGTATAAGGAGGACTTGCTGTATATCTCACTTGTTTATTCATTCATGCTTCCCATTGTATTGCATCGCTTCTGACCCAGGCAGTGTACAGGAGGTCATTGATGGCTCTTCATCCACAAGAAGTTAGAATAAGAGGGAAAATAAACGGGTGTGGTGGGATATGTGTAGGATGGGTCCATGCCTTGTCTGGCTACCTCCCATATAAAGAGGAAGAGGTCTTTTAGTGTATGTATGTAAGCATGTACTTATCCACTAGATTGTGCTCAGGTTTGCAATGCCTCATTCACTCATTCGTTCATTTTTTTTTTCTTTCACTCATTAACATGTTTTCATTAAGTTTCATCCATTCATTTATTCATTCTTATTCATTCACACTCCCTATATAATCACTAGTGCTATGACAAAGAAGAGAAGGGAGGGAAAAGCAAAATTGAGATGGGTGTGGAATGTGGTGAAAGAGAGGGAAAGTGGTGACAGAAAGAATGGATGCATTTCAAGGAGGAAGTATAAATAGGTAAAGACTGTGTGTGGGTAGAGACAGAAGTAAGGACAGTGAATGGTGATACGGAGACAAGTGTATTTGTAGCACAAGAAAGGTGTATGTTTGAAGAATGTTTGCAGAGAAGAAAGGAGGAATCATTTAAGAGGTATAAAGATAATGGAAGTGGTGTACATGGTGAGGGAGACCAAAAGAAAACCAGATGTGAGATTGGATAGACATTTGTCAGAATTTTGAAAATGAGATTTTTTTTTTTTTTTTTTTTTTCTTTTTTAAAGAAAGTGAAAAGAGTGTGAAGAAGTAAATCAGGTAGAGAGAGCACATGGTAATTATTTAATGGGATAGAATGCTGTGAAAGGGAGATAAGAAGAGTATATCAAGGAGACATTAATTGTAGGAGCAGAGAGGGAGTCTTTCATTGTGGTGGTGGGAGATGCCAAGAAAATGACTGATGGGAGAGTAGAATAGTTGTAAGAGGTAGAAGTAGCATTCAAAAAGATACATGTATCAACAGCTTTTTTCCCCCACCCATTGCATCCCCACATACTCCACTCCCAATCACCCCCCTCCCTCCCACTTGTCTTGGCTTCTCCTGGATAACGGGTCATCCCTGCATCTTGCCCACTACCCTGGGTCAAAAGTAATGCAGCAAGACACAGCACATCCACAGCAAGGCTGCTTCATTTAATCGGTGATTCCCCACTCTGTCCCCTTCCTGCACAAGTAGTACAATGTAGTTCAGTTCGAAGCTTTAAGAATCATTTAGATAAGCACCTAAGCAAGATGCTGTAATGATCATAATTTATTTTATATTATTTGTTTTTGTTTTGTCATCATTTGTCTGTTTGATTTTCATTTATTATTAGTTATATGTTAATTTATTATTATTTACTATTTACCTGTTTGTTTATTATTTAACTATACGTATGCCTTTGTAATCCTTTGTAAGAGAAAATGGGGAGAAATCCCTTTGGGCTGTGTCAAAATATCATTCGCACATACTCCCTTACTCCTCCATCCCCCACCCACTCCATTTCATGCATTACCACATCAGACCCTACATACATAACCATTCTTCACTCATCCCTGTCTTCTGTCTTCTCCCTTCCTCCCTCAACAGACATTCCCCTCTTTCCCAATGCCCCTTTTACCCCATCCATCCATCTCATCTTTGTTTACCCCCTCATGTTCTATTTTTCTACCTTTGCTTACCACACCTCTTTTACTAACCTTTCTTCACTCATTCTTTTCATGTGTCCAAACCATCCCAATACTTTTTCCTCAACACTATCTCCCAACTCCCTTTCCACCCCAGCTCTCCTTCTTGTCTTGTTTCTCACTTTGTCAAGCCTAGTAACCACTACCACATTTCTCAGGCATTTCATCTCAAACACATTTAGACTCTTTGTCTCTTCCTCTCTTATGTTCCCTATTTATGTTCCATATAGTGCTATTGGCACAATTGCCCTTTCATACAATCTCTTCTTAGCATCTATTCCCAAATGTGTACTTCTCATTACACTTCTTAATCCCCAAGGCATTTACTTGCTTCTCTCAATCTATATTCTACCTCTATCTCCATTCCTCCCTTTCCCACCACATTTGCACCCAAGTATCTAAAGCTAACTACTTCCTCCAGTCTCTCCCCCTTAATGTTTACTTCCAATTTGCTGACACATTCTCCCTTGTACATCTCATCACCCCACCTTCACCCACACTTATCTTCCTTCTTTTGCACACCCTCCCAAACTCCATCATCAACCTCCCCAATCCCTCCTCTGATCCTGCCACAAGCACAGCACTGCCAACAAACAACAACTGGCCCATCTGCCAGTTCACTCTACCCTCCCTAACCATCTCCAATCTCTGGCCTGCCACCCCAGTGCTCACCTCTCGCACCACCCCACCCATGCATAAATTGAACAGCCAAGGGGACATAATATATCCCTGATGAAGCTCCACCCCATCTCAAACCACTCTATCCATTTCTAATTCTAACACAGGCTCTACTACTCTAATAAAAATCTTGACTGCTCTTAACAGCTTTCCTCCTATCCCATATATCTGCAATATCTCCCACAGTGCCCTCCTGTCCACCCTGTCATCAGCCTTTACAAATCCATAAAGACCCAAAAGACATCCTTACCTTTTCCTAAAGCTTTCTCGCATATCTGCCTTACCACAAAAATCTGATCCATGCAAATCCTATCTGTCCTAAACCCACTCTGTTCCTCTCAATCTAAAACCCCCATAAGCCTTCCCAACTACTCTCAACAAACTGATCCATCTGAAGCTACTACATTCACACATGTCCCCTTTTCCCTTGAAAGTGGAACTATACAGGCACTCCTGTAGGCCTCAGCCACTTGACCCTCTTTTTGACAAACATTAAACAACCTCACCAACCAGTCCACCATCACTGTACCTCCCCTTTTAAGTCACTCTGCATGACACCCATCCAACCCAGGTGCCTTACCTGCTATCATTTTAATAACTGCTTTCACCTCATCTTTCTTTATTTCTCCTCACTCATCACTGTCATTCTTAGTGCCTCCTACTGCAGCTACCTTTCCCCCCCCCATCCTCCTTCACATATAGCAACTCCCTAAAATACTTTGCCCACCTTCCTCATACTGCCGTCTCTTCCACTATCATCTCACCATTTGCACCTTTTACCTTTTCTTCTCTACTTGATTCACCTCCTCTTCCACCCTTAATTTCCTTCCAAAAATCTATTTATTACTTTCAAAATTTTCTATTCTTGCCACATTTCACATCTGCTCTCCTCTTTGCCTCCTTTATCTTATGTTTTAATTCTCTTCTCTTTTCCTATGATTCTCTTGTCCTATTTTGTAACCAAACTGTGAATGCTCACTTCTCTTCTACTGCTCTCTTTGCTTCATCATCCCACCATTCACTACCCTTCCATCTATATCCTCCCATCCTCCTTGTTCCACACACTAACTTTGCACACCTTGTGACTCTCCTTGAACCATTCCCATTCCTCCTCCACTCCTAGTTCTACTCTATCCTTCATTCCCTCCCACTTCTCTCTCAGCTTCTTGTACTCCTTTTCTTTTTCATTTTAGCAGTTTACTCTAAGCATCTCCCTACCTTCTGTCCTTTTCCTTTTTCTCCGTCTATCCTCCACTCTTTAACTTACCTTCCAAAAAATGATCTGATATTTCCCCCACTCTCTCCCCCTAGAACATGTACATCCAAAACTCTTCCTACTCTTCTCCTGGTTACCACTATGTAGTCCATGAAAGCCCTATCTACCACCCTCTTCCATGTGTACTTATGCTTGACTTCCATCCTAAACACTGTATTTGCCATCATCAACTCTCTAGACACACCACCATCAACTCTCCACTATGATTTTTTCCTGGAACTCCACACTTCCCAACCACTCCATCAATACCACTACATTGACATTTCTCCCTAAACCCTCAATGCACTCATTGAATTTTTTTCAAAAAGCCTCTGTTTCCTCTACACTCTTCTCACTACCAGGCCCATATGCACTTACAAAAACCCACATCTCCCCTCTTAGTTTAACCTTCATCCACATTAAATTTGAAAAAACCTCCTTCCACTCCACCACACATTTATCTATCTCTTCACTCACTAGTATAGCCACCCTTTCTTTCCCTCATCCTCCCTTCTCTCCTGACATCCTCACAACTACTGTATACTCCCAAACTCAAACTTGCCCCTCCCTTTCAACTTAGTTTCACTCAATGCCAGTGCATCCATCTTCTCACAAACATACTGCCCATCTCTTCCCTTTTACTCTCATCTGTACCACACCCACACATTAAAAGACCCAAACTTTAGGGTTCTGGTTGGAAAACTCCTTGATTGGATGGATGTTATATGAAATATTTGATAAAGGGTGGAATAGTAGCGGTGGAATGGCTGGTGAGATTGTTCAATGTGTGTCTAAGGGAAAGAAGTGTGTCAGTAAATTTGAGAAATGTATGTACTGTTTTTCTATACAAATGGAAGAGACAAGTATGAATATAATGGTTTTAGAGGGTCTGTTTAGTTTGGTCAGTGAGGTTTGTGCATGCATTTAGATGAATGGTGATAATTGTTCCCTCTAATTTGATTGACAAGAAACCAGCACCCTCATAGTAACTGGCAGTGGTCCTTGGGCCTTCACATAAATCTCTCTGAAAATAAACTTTGGTCTGATGTTTGCAATGTATTTGTGTGTTATAATTTCTGTCATCAGCTTCTAGCAGTAGAAAGAGGGGAACAATGTGTTGCATAAGTAAGGAATAGAGAGAAATCTAAGAGTTGGAAATGGAGAGAATAAGTAGTTTAAGATGAATATGGTACTGCATCAGGGTTGTTCATCATGTATGTAGGTAGAGTGGTAGAAGTTAATAAAATAAAGTGCTAGGCAAAGGTTTAAATTTGGTAGGTGGACTTGGGGAATGTGGGAAGCAAACTCGTTTGCAGATGATACTGCACTTCTGGCTGATTCTGAGGCAAGAATAAAGCTTTTGGTGATTGAATTTGGAAGGATATGTTTGATTTTCATTTATTATTAGTTTGATTGTGCCAACAGCACTGTATGGGGCAGAAACATGGAACATAAGAGAAGAAGAGAGAAGGAGTTTGAATGTGTTTGAGATGAGGTGTCTGAGAAGTATGATGGGGGTTACTAGGCTAGATAGAGTGAGAAATGAGGAGGTGAGGAGTAGAACAGGGGTGGAAAGGGAGTTGGGAGATAGGGTTGATGAAAGAATATTAGGATGGTTTGGACACATGGAAAGAATGAGTGAAGAAAGACTAGTAAAAGAGGTATGGAAGGCAGATGTGGAGGGAGTGAACATGAGGGGACATCCTAGGATGAGGTGGATGGATGGGGTGAAGGGGGCTTTGGGGAAGAGGGGAATGTCTGTTGAGGAAGGACGGGAGAGAACAGAAGACAGGGATGAATGGAGAATGGTTGTATATGGATGATGTGATTGCATGAGGTGGAATGGGCAGGGGGTGAGGTAGTATGTGTGAGCAAAATTTGACGCAGCCTGAAGGGATTTCTCCCCGTCTTCTCCTTTTATGCAATGGGGGGTCGCCGATTTAATGAAGTGGCCTTGCTGTGGATGTGCTGTGTCTTGCGACACTGCTTCTGACCCAGGGCAGTGGACAAGGTGCAGGGATGACCCGTCATGCAGGAGGTGCTAAGATGAGAGGGAGGGTGGAGGGGTGTGGAGTGTATTCAGGGATGGAATGGGTGGGAATGATTTTATGCCTTTTCCTTATTGGCTACCTCCCTTGTAAGGGGGAAAAAGCCTTGGTATATGTATGTATATACCAATTTATTATTATTTACTATTTACCTATTTATTATTTAACCATACCTATGCATTTATTTATGTATTTTATTTGTTATTTACATTATTATAGTTTTTATTTATTTATTATCATTGATTTTTTTTCGTATCCGACCTAGATATGGACCAAAAGGTCTCCTGTCGGCATGCTCCGCCTTTGTAATCCTTTGAATGTGGGCAAAAGTAAAGGGATGAGATGCACAAAGAACGATGATAATGATGGCAGGTTAAATGTGAATATGAAGAGTGAGGCTGGAGGAGAAGTTGTCTTTGGGGTCACATGTGGCAATGAATGGAGGAGTGGATGTGGAGATGAATAATAAAGGGTCTAGTAAATGTTTGGGTGGAAAAAAAGGGTTTTAGATATTTGGGATGCAAAAAAAGAAAATTGCGTGAAGGAATGATTGTTTGCAGTGTGGCAGGGAACAAAATTGACCCTCTGGTCAGAATTTAATAAGATGGGAGAGTCTGTTAAGTGGGTTTTGATGGTGAATGAAGTGAGTGTGTGCTTTGACTTCGCCACCCCATTTATATGGGGTATGGGGCCTTTGGTATTTATACATCTCGCCATATACATTTACTCATTCTTTACTCTTAATTTACTTTCTCTTGGTTACATTGTTCTCTTCTCTCATAACCCTCTTCACTGCCACCTGACTTGAGTTTACTGTCGTCATAATGAAGGTCACCCCACAGGACAAAAATAATGATAATTGTAGATTAAACTCATTTCCTTCTGGATTTGACATGGATTACTACATTTGTATGTACTGTTCTTGTGTGGAATGCAAATGGAAGACAAAAAGATCAGTGTAACTGTTTTATGAACCACTAGCACATTAGTCATTAGGGGTCTTTAAATATTGTCAAAGGATGCAACAGAGAGTTTAAATTTTACTTCCACATCATCACAGTGTATAGATCAACACATGTAGGCCCAGATGAAGGGTATATTACCACTTGGGAAATTAAACCACTTGCAGAATCAAAAACGAATGTATTTAAACTTCTAAGTGTTGTATATACAAGATTTACAAATGCTTTTTCATACATGAGTACACTGAAACAACTAGAAAGTCAGATAAAAAAACAAACATCAAGATGATTGAAATAATATGATGTGATCTAAGATTTGAAGAGTCTAGCTGGAACTGATGTCACATTTTCAAGAATGTAAACTAGAAAGAAGAATAATTTGAACCTCAATTCATAGGCTGGAGACTCGCAAGATTTTGTAGATCATTACAATGATTTTTGTACATAAGTTGCTCAAATGCAAATAAAAGTTTAATCTTCATTGTCTAACTCGGCACATTCGTAATAGATCAAGAAAACCTCAATCAGCATGTCAGGAAAAGGTCATCCTGAAGTTACTTATCTATAGCATAAAAAAGTCGTACATTTCCATAACAAATGAAACATTGAAATAGTTTGGTACAAGTAATAGGTAATAATGGATTAGAAATTACGATATACACTTGGATACGGTCATGGCTGTGTTTTCAATGGTATAAATACTTATCATTTATATATCGTATGTATATATAAAAGTGTCGTATCAGTTCTGGAAGCATGGGTGGCCAGTGTCATAACCAGGCATGCGTGGTATTGGAGCAGGACAAGTTAACGCACACAACATAGCATATGTACACCCATGCATGCGTATATACATACGTACAGACAGATATACGTATATACATAAATACACACTCATATACATACACGCATACAGCCACACTCTACACATATGCATATATACGTATATATGTACAGTCATGTACGTTTACTTGTGACATTCACACAGACATGAACATAATTAGCTAAGAACAAGTTTTACAAGCATACCCAGTTAATAGCATACACACACACACACGGTTATTCCTATATATATAATTGTATATGCAGGAAAGAATGTGAAATGGATGAAAAAGAATGCTGACTATTAATGGATGAAAGAGGCACAAAATCTTGATGAATCGACAAGATCCGTCGGGGATCCTCACCCTTCAAAGACTGAACCGTCGATTTGGCGCTAGCTTAACAGCGGCAGGTAATCAGTGGATATTAATTAACCCATTCAACTCCGATGACAAGATGTCTTGTCATTTGGTCAAATAAAACAAAAAATCATAATAAAACAACAAAATGTTTGATGATCAAACAGCACCAGAAAAATATGACGTCATCAGTCCTCCTCCTCGAGGAGGACTGATGACGTCATATTTTTCTGGTGCTGTTTGATCATCAAACATTTTGTTGTTTTATTATGATTTTTTGTTTTATTTGACCAAATGACAAGACATCTTGTCATCGGAGTTGAATGGGTTAAATCAGCAATAAAGGGCTATCTTCATAGTCTCGCTTCTGTTTTAAGATTTATCTCCATTTCTATGTTTGATTATTCTATTTTTCATGTTTTTTATTTGTGTATAGAGAAGAACAAATAGCATGTTGAAGCTCCAGTTTTGCAGATAATGACAGACAAACAAATAACTAATGCTAAGCGATTACGTTCAACTAACGAAAATACATATTTAATTCCTGAGACATTGTGGTTATCTTTAAACATTAATATATCGAAAAATCACACATGAAGACTGTCCCTTTGGTGGCTAGGAAGGGTTGGGGAAGAGAAGGATAGAGGAATCGATGTTTCTATTAAGTAGACATTTTGCAACTCATGTGGAGAGTCTGGGAAAGGTGCGTAGGGTCAGGTTGCAGTGATGTACACATATGGTGTATGCAAACATGTATGTACACACACACACACAAACAGAAATTAGAACTACCAACACTAGAGCAAAGAAGAGAAAGAGGTGATCTGCTGACTATATTTAGAATCATGAAAGGAATAGAAAAGATTGACTAAAAAATGACAGTGGAAAACACAAGAGGTCATGAAAAGAAACTAAAAAAGGACAACTACAGAAGAGATCGGAAAAAGAATAGCTTCCCACACAGAGTGCTGGATATATGGAATAACTTAGATAAAGAAACAGTGTATGGAAATACTATTCAAGATTTTAAGAAAAACTTGATGCTGAAAGATACAAAGACGGGTCACCACGAGCATAGCTCCCTTTCCGTATAATACAACTAGGTAAATACACACACACAGTGTACATACTCTTGTATTGGAAACTGTACTTGGAGAATTGTATCAAATGTGTGTCCACTTGTAAAATGGTGAAATTTGTTGGAAAGGAACTCTGCCTGAGGAAAGTTTATGTAGCAGGTGTGGTTGATTGAGGTGTCAGTGGGAATTGGGGAGGATGGGGGGAAGGGAGGAGATGCACCAAGACTAGGTTCAAAGGTTGGACTCTGGCATTCATGATTTTTTGGTGCTTTATAAAACTAACATTCCCATGTTGAGCACAATGTGTCTGTCATACCGTATGCATGTCTTACAGTGTACCTATACATATTTATACCTCTCTTTCTCTCTCGCATACACATGCACACAATTCAGTTATGCAATATTCATGTCATTATGATTCCTACAATGACTCAAGTTATGTGCAGGAGGAAATTGATGGAAAGTGTGATTTTAATGTGACAAAAAATGCTTGATTACGATTAAGGCTACTATCTAGTCTACTGAAATGGTAGTAAGAAGGGGAAAAATTCATTGACGAGGTGAGAGACTGCGACCGGAGGCACTTTCATACATATAACATTATTTCGAGTATTTTTTTTTTCACATTTCTTCAATTTTTTGTTTTCCTTCTTCTGGGGGATGAAAACGGTCTTATGGTGCAACAAGCCCTCAGGGAGCCGAGTCTCCTTAGGTAGAATTTGTCCTTAAGGGGGATTATTATGAAGCAAATCAATGGGCTCCTGGAACTTATGCACCAAAGAGCTACTTCAGGCGCATCTCCCATGATCGTCATCTTCACGCAAGAAGACTGGAATTAATGGAATAAAAATCTAACAAGATGAAGAAAGGATTTGAAGGAAGTCTTGGCCAGGCTTCCGAAGCAAGTTTTTACCCTGTAGAGCGTAGAGAGGAACGGAGCTCTCTTATACCGGGGTCTGATGATGTGGCGGACCCTCTTCAGCTTTTCTTCCGTATATGGTCATGCAGCTATAATGTTCAAGTACACAGTCACAGCCACAAACGGCCCATGATGTTTACAGTACAGTGATATCAAATACCATAGTCAACGACAGACACACACACACATGCACACACACCCTTGAAATCATCCCTTATGAGATGACAGCTGAGAACCATGAAATATTTGCAAAAAGCTAGTTTAATTAGTCGTTGGTTTCTCTAGGTATTATACTAAGCTGCTTAGAGACAAAGAACATTGGGAGCCTTCATTGTGAGCATTGCGCTTTACGAGTCCATTTTATGTATTTATTTATTTATTATTATTATTATTATTATTATTTCATAAACTGAGTTCCCTAATATGTACTCCTTGTCCCTTTTGTTGTTCTCAGGAGTTCTACCAAGCTTTTAATATTTATGATACAGGAGGAACATTCTTACTTCCCCAAGATATCTCAAACTTTGGCGCTTGTGTCATCTTAAACATAATATGGTCACCTACTCGTATCAAATGGTCCACATCCCTTAGCTGATTCACACCAGACCATGAAACACAAATTCAAACATATTTAATTTTCATTTAACTTTTGTTCCATACAAACTTTATAAAAAAAATTGAACCCTTCTCCCAGTGTATGCTTAGTGCATTGTAGGGTGTAGAAAACCACAACTCTACACAGTTACACACACTGGGAGAGAGAGGGAAAGGGAGGGCTTATGAAAATAAGGTTGGTGGTGATGGATTATAGTTTACCAGTGCCTCTGTTCTTGTAGACAATCTCGTACAGAGTTCGTACTTTATGGAAATGTGTTGAATTTGGATTTTAATATGCAACAGGGTGGGGGGTCCTCGAGGTTGAGTGGATGCCAGAGGTTGATGGTTCAAGTAATAGTTGGGAAGAAACAGACCTTTTTTTGCAACATGGGGTTTTTCATCATATTTTGAGTCGTATTGAGACTTTATCGGCTGCTGTGAAGGCATTTCCTTCAAGTGTGGGAGATCACATCTTCTTGAAGTATTTGAAGCAGTTCAATGACTTTATTGAGGTCTGGATCACATGATCTGTTGTGATGATTATTCCAGAGTTTTATGGCATTCTGGGAAACCCCTCACAATAGAAACAAGTCAATATTAACACAGGATGAGGGGATATTCTGCATGTCTTTTTTTTTTTAACTGGATAATTGTGTGGTACTTAGGTACATTATCATCAACAGGTCTTCAGTGCCCATCTATAGGGATATTTTAGATTCTTGGTGTTGGTTTAGGTAGTAGGAAGTGGCTGTAGGAGTATTGGTGTCATGTTTGAGGGTTATTTGCTATGTGGTTGTTATAGTTTGGAAAGGAATCCTTTTTTTTCATGAAAACGTGTGTGAATGATACAGTAAGGGTGAATTTTGTATTTCCAAATGCCTGTTTCTTGGATAGCTGTATATAAATGCATGGTGGATTATATTTACTATACAAACGTTACTTATATTGAGCTGCAGCATATGGATGTTGTCTAGCATACATTAGGTTATTCAATAATAAGCTACTTTGGCAGAGATAACAAGTCTTTAGTGAAATTTTTGCATCATTCAACACAAGTACTATTCGCGTTTTTACTACTATTTGCCACCAGTAGTTCTAACAACTATTAATGATAGTAATATAAAAATTATTACGAAACTGAATATTACAATCTCCGCCACCTCTGCGACTCGTTTAGATCTGGGAAGTGATCCAACCGCTAGAAACTCTTGTAACTTTTCTAGCGGAAAAATGATTAACGAGTGGGAATCAAACTTCCGAGGTGCACGTTACGCTTCGTAAGCACTCGACGACAACGCATTCATTACGTCACTCACATTAACGCGCTTCACTGGTCATAGATCACGTGTTGGACGCGTGATCCACAGCGATTTACTTTCCGAATGAGAGCGGAGAGGTCGTATATCGACCGAACCATGGACAGTGCTGTGACCGGACACATCACGCAACCTTGCACAAGGTGGACAGTAACGGCGTAATGTGTTGGTAAAGGATTGAAGCTCTGAGCAGGGCTCGGTCTCGGGTCTCCGTCGTCGCGAGCACTCGAAGCTAACCGCTACAATCGTTGAATTGCTGGTGATGACATGAATGGTGATCAATGTCAAGACGGTGTTGGTGGTGATAATCATTAATACTATTGTTATGACGACGGTAATAATAAAAACGTACTGGCGTCATGATGACCGAAATTAAGATAATTCAGATACGAAGTACAAATTTGACACAATAATAAATATACAGAAATGAGCGAAGTTGGTAACAGTATTAATACCCACAGAAAGAATAATTGATGTCTGTAATAATAACGGGTTTTGATCGTATGTGATAATTTGTGCTAAGGTTCCTGACAGTCCTGGTCAGGCGGGGAGGCGACCTTTGCCCTACCAGGGGTTTCTCGGTTTCCACTGAAAGTTGGGAGTCCAGGAGCCGAATTTATAAAAGATCCTAACCCCAAAGTCTAGACATAGATCTTCAAAATGGTGGAGATTTTACCTAAATCCCTATTGTGTCGGCGAACTAAATGCTTATGTCTAGACTTAGATAAAATCTCCGCCATTTTGAAGATTTATGTCTAGACTTAGGGGGCTAAGATCTTTCATAAATTCGGACCCATGCCACAGTTGTAAGTGGAACTGAACGTAAGTAATAACTGGTTAACATAGATACTACTAGTGATTATAATTTTTATCAAGTAATAGTGGCCGTGACAGTAATAATGGTGATTATGTTATGATTGGTGTTACCCTAACAACAACCAATGTTGCAAATGAGGGTAGTTATGTTGCTAATCTCCTTATTACACGGTTCTCCGTTCGAGTTAAACAAGTTACGAGACTAGTTATCATAGTCATAGCCACGAACCTAAGAAATGTGTTTACTCTTTCCTAAACCTTCACCAAACGTAATTTCTCCGGTCACAAAGTAAATAAATTTGAAACCTCACTTCCATGAAACTATAATTTAATTTTTCTCTATATTTCCAACCCCAATCACGGAAATTAATAAAATAGTGTTACGGCACTCAGATGGCCATATTCACACTGATGGTCTCAACCGCCGCTGTTCAATTACAATGCAAGTCAATACAGGCGTTCACACACAACCGCTCAGTTTTTCCGTGACTATGCGGTACCGCCGCAGTTTCCGCGCGGTTCAAACCGTTAGTGTGAACGGGAAAAGTGACACTAGGAAGGGAAGCAGTTAAATCAGACATAGTCGGCGGACCCAGACTTGCGTACGTCTCGTTCATTCCCTCAAGAGGGGGAGTGGGAGATGGGGGCAGTGTTAATCACTGAACTGATTACCTCGGCTCCAGTGCCTTCCCCCTCCCCCTCTCCTCCCTCCCCCCCCCCTTGCGGGTGAATCGGGTTCGAAATTGAATGAGAAATATAATTACAGCTGTGGTGGAAACGCGTATGAAAAATAAATTCGCGTGTCACATAGGAATGACGTGTCTCTGATACATGTATCAGATTGAAATAATACACGTGATTAACGTGTGCAAGAAGTAAAGCTGCCTGTGTGGCAGAAAGATTAACGCGAAATTGAATCTTGTGTGATGCAGAAAAATATATATATATTTTTTTGTGGTGGGGCTGGAAAAAAAACAAGAAATATCTTTACACTTGAGACCGCGATGCACTCAAACGCATTTGCCTGACGACTCTCTTCATGGACTTTATTCTGGTTAACGCCAGGCCGTTACCTTGACTCCAGAGTTGGCTCGAAGGTGATCGAGTCGGACCCTCGAACTCGGTAAAGTACTTGACGGTGTTCGACTATCCAACCTCGAAACGACCCATCGTCGCGCGAAAGGTGTTCAGTGTAAGCTTAAGAATGCCCATATCGTTTTCGTCCCCGAAGCTTCTGAAACACACGGTGGCTCTTGGTACAGACTTTCTTATGTAACTACGCCAAACGGTTCTGTACGTCACTTCCGAGCTGCCTGGGGTGGAGGAGTACCTTATTCGAAGCCGGATTCAGATCTACCTCCTAGACGCTTGGATCCTACTCCTACCGTACTTTGCGCCATGATGTTCAAAATACACATCAAACTTTTGCCAAAACAATAAAATATCCGGATGTTGAATGGATTACGTTGATTTGCTGCCTGTGCAAGATGAGATCTAATGATAAGGAAGACAGTGGACTTTTCTTCGGGGCATGCGTCAGGTTCCGAGTTCCCCAGAAACCGCACACAGACAAAAATCAGATATTAACATCTCTAGAAACTGGATGCAGTGACGGAATATAAGTCTGGCCACCACCAAATTATTCCATTCTTGAAGGTAAGTCCATTATAACGAATTTCTTTCCTGAAATAACAGAATTCTTTGCTTTAATTCTGTTAGTTATCAGGTGATTTCTTTTTCTTTATTTTTCTTTTCCAGCTGTCACCCTCTACTTCGGGTGGTTAAGGCGTGACGCCAATTCAAATCTCCCCACCAATCAGGATGTGTTTCCATCGCAGACAAGCTTAGAGGTTTCTGTGTTAATTACGTAGTTGCAGGTTTAGTTTATTCACTGATATTGTCTAAATAGGGAAGCCCGCTGGCCAAGCGGATTAGAGCGTCGCTGCTTGGGGCGGAGGTCAGGAGTGGGGTGGCTCGAGCCCTGCCAGGAAGCAAGCGAGTTCCTAATAAGGGCTAACTACATTAGATAAATTAAAATAATAAAAAAAGAAAAACGCACAGAAAGTGGTAGATCGGGTGTGCTTGTATACTCTTCTCCATTGGGAATGTCTTAGACTCGAATTTCAAATATTCGGTTCGAAGAGCTCCGAATTCTAGAATATTCAGGATATCAGAAGAGTTCTCTATTTGGTACATTTTCGAATGACGTTTTCGTTGTGAATATTACAGATTTTTGGGTTTTGGTTTCCAGATAGAAAGAACTTTCTGCAAACAGTAGTTCATAATATGGTCATGATTTGAGACGCCTTCATGTCACTAACGAAACCGTAGACGTTGGAAAAAGTTGACACCATTTGTTGTTTTCAAGCATCTTTTCACTGACGATAAGCAATACTAGAGCCATTCACGTGTATATCCTGTGCGTATGAGCAGGTATTTACACAGTAGTAATTGTAGCATTGATTGATATTTAAGACAAAATGCGGAAAGATAGGAAATGCTGTTTACGAAAAAATCGTTCACGTTAAAGGTTTTGTATAAGGGTACGATTTTCTTAGTGCGATTATCGCTCAACGATAATCGTTAATGGCAAAATGATGATCGTCAAACGATTGTCTAGGGTACTAATTCTTTGTTCTTGAATGGGGCTGTTTTGCTCCGAGCAAATTACGAGTACAAGGCTGATGATAACTTCAACCGAGCCTACCAACGAGTTTACCCAAATATGTAAGATACGACGCGCGTCACCCTCCATTAACTGTGGTAGGAAGCTGATAATCGCAAAATGTACCTCATGAGGCGATCATACGAGACAGGCGTCAGAGAGGATCATCTCCCTCCTCCCCCATCTTCAAAACCCGTCAGCCTCCTTGCCATCTTCTGGGGCTGCAGCGCCGATGGGCTGATACTCTGTCTCCAGACAGGCCTGAAGATATCTGTCAACGTAGCTTATACGTCTTCCATCCTTTTTTTTTTCATAAGGAGAGCTGACAACTGACAATTACTCCCCTTCCTTCCTCCCCCTGCTGCAACGAATCTGTGACATAGAAACAGTTCCACACTAATATATCAAACACACGAGTCAATTTTTTTCCCTCTAGTATCTCCGGAAAGGAGCCTGCGGGATTGCAATCAAGGAAACTCGAGGCAAAAAAAAAACTATTATACATTCGACTTCAAGCTGCAAGTGCACATAATATTGCAGTTGCAAATCCACCAACACCATCTCCATCATCTCCACCTCCATCATTATATCCTCCCCACCGTCGCCTCCTCTTCCTCCCCCGCTTCCTCCGTCTTCGCCCCTCCTACACACTTCCTTACTCTCCCTCACCCTCCCACACCTTCCCGCGCTGTCTAGGACGTCGATTCCATTGGCCCACTTCGACCTTTCTTCACATTCAGCTCCTGATGAAATACGAACTCGCAAGTCTGAAAGGTTACCACACATTTTGAGAACGCAAACTCTCACGCTCTCGACGGATCCGTCCCGCTATGCTGTTCCAACCCCCCATCCCCACCCCAAGCGGACCTTTCTCGGAACCATGTCCCAAAGGATCGAGACCCCGTTTCGAGGGAGGTCCCATTCTTAGGTGTATAATAAAATCGTCTGGCGTATACATTGGATGGGGGGTAATGTATGCACCTAAACATGACTATATTCACATAAACCATCGGTAAAAGTCAAAACTATCATGCAAGTCTCTGTCACACACACACACACACACTCACATAAAATATAAATACAAAAATATAAAAACACACCCGCATAAACACCACACGCGCGTATACTCGCACACACTCACACACGCACAAGTACACACACACACACATGAACACGCAGACACGTAAATAAACACACACGCATAAACGCACGCAGACACACAAATATAAACACACACGCATAAACGCATGCACACACAAATATAAACACACACGCATAAACACACTCAGACATACACACACACATGCGCATATTCGCACACACACATATACACACGCGCGCACACACAGACATACACTATTCACACACACACACACACACACACACACAAACGCACACGAATTGCATTGTAAAACCATAGCGTATTCTCCTCGGTGTCCGTATTGAAACATTGATCGCAGTTCCATATCCTTCTAATGCAAATGGTCCTGTGATGGGGTATAAGAACACCACTACCGTGTCCCCAGGGTGTCGTAAAAGGTGACTGAATAGGGCGGAGCGAAAGGAATCGATATATGGTTCCCTACCCCCATCCTCCTTACAAAGTGGAGACGGATATATATATATATATATATAATGACGTAAGCGGAGTAGGAAACACAGGAGTCTTAGTCTTGAGTTTATTCTTGACTAGTTTCGCAGGTATGCTGCGAAACTAATCAGGAATAAACTCAAGACTAAGACTCCTGTGTTTCCTACTCCGCTTACGTCAACCTGTCAATGTCTCAGCATATATATATATATATATATAATATATATATATATATATATGTGTGTGTGTGTATATATATACATATATATATGTACTACTGACCCAAGACCTGCCAGTGTAAACATAAATATTCCCTACGATGTGTCCACGACAGATGTCATAAGTCACTGTTGATGGAACCCCCCCCCACACACACACACTTTTCATTTATTTATCTATTTTTGCTTTCTAATTGACGCTGCTGATGCTACAACAAATGTTATTCGAAAACCTTTAACGTACGTATTGATTATTGCTGAGGTTAAGTTCACTGCTGAAGTATTGATAACAGTTGATCATAGTAAATACGTTGCCAAAGTAACGACTAATGCACTGCTGACAGAATTCTTACATATACACCCTCACCCCCTCCCCCACCACCCTCACCCCATCCTCACCGAGAATAAGAAAAAAAAAATACAAATTTGAAAGTTCTTTTCAAATTTTTCTGTGGCATTCCCTGGACGTGGAGGGTTAGGCGACCATATTAATTTCAACCGATTTAGGAAATAATCTACCAGAAGCTCTTCGTTTTGTTTACAATACCAATATTCTTTTGTTTCACACATTTATGTCTATTCGTTGTTTATCTATTTTACGAACCTATTCCAGGTGAGTAGATGCCGTGTAGATGAATAAGATAGTTTGGTGGTAGAAATAAAAGAATGAAGAGGGACCTTCTTCCCTTCCCCCAAGGGACATAACTGGATGTTGATGGTAAATCTTATGTATAGTGTTAACTAACATCGTATCAGCTGTTACTGTATGTAGATCAAAGTATACGAGTTTGCCTTTCCGAGTCATTGTACAAGTATCTGCATTTGGGTTGAACGACTTTTACTCGTAATTTCAAACAATATGAGAATCGAGGCTCACGATTTTCGTAAAAAAAAGTTTTCATGGTCTGGGTTATCATATGGGAAGGACGCATTTTTCCCATTCTTAAACACTTTCACACTTTTGACACTAACTCCTCTGCCCCCCCCCCCGATCTTCCGTCTCCTGTACTCTGTCCTTCCCCCCCCCCCATTACTAAAAAGTTCCATTAGCTGAACATTGACACAACCTTCGAAGTATCGGAGTGCATTTTTTTTCCTTTTTTTCATTTCTAGAAAGCGCTTTTATCTCCCTGGATGCTAATGGACTCGGTCTTGTTATTTTTTTTTTTCTTAAAGAAGGAAGGCGAGAGTCCTCACACCTCCGTTACAGAGACCTTCCTGAAATTTTTCTTACCCCCATAAGCAAGAGGGACTTTCCACGCCTCGGTAACAGAGACCTTGGAAAAAAAAAACCTTCGTCTCCCTCTTTAACAAGGGAAGGTCTGAGGTCCTTACACTCCTTGGCGGAAAAGGCCTCAAATACCTCGGTAACAGAGACCTTGAAGAACTCTTCGCCAAGGGAAGGTTCTGGGGCCCTTACACCCCTTGGCGGGGAAGGCCTTACACTTCCGTGACAGGAACCTTTCTGAAGGAGGAGTAGGTGTGGTAGATATACTCGTTGGCCATGATGTGCTTGTTGGCCGCCGTCAGGTCGTCGGGGAGCCAGGGCGCAATGTTCTTGTCTGACCAGCTGCGGCAGAGGTTGTCGCTCTTGTAACGGTGGCGGTATCTGCAAAAACAAGAGGGAACTTAGACACAACATTACGTCAAAATATTTTTATAAAAAAAGTTAGAAATATATATATATATATACGATGAGCCTGACCCGTCACAGGGTACTCTGTAAGTAAAATCACTATGGCTTCCATGTTTGTCTGGAAGAAATCACGCACATGTCCTCAGTAGGATCTTTCCTAAGTTTCCTTCAGAGAGGATGGGGTAATCTACAATGCAATACTAGAGTCTGCATCCAACTTATATTGTGGTAAGAGGAAGTTCTGGTAATAAAAACTTCAACTGTTCTCTGTGTTTACCTCTCCACCTTGACACTATATCTATACACGGAGTCATTAAATTGAGTCTCTCGATGATAAGTAAGAAGCATGATAAACCTTAGTTTTCACTAAGTAGAAATTGGGTCAATTATTGGCGGTGGCCATGGAGAATACAGCATGATCCTGGCTGTCAATGATGAGAATACAGCATGGTCCTGGGTGTCATTAATGAGAATTTAGCATGATCCTGGCTGTCACTAATGAGAATGTAGCATGATCCTGGCTGTCACTATGAGAAACGCAGCATGGATCTACTAGCTGTCACCATAAAGAATGTAGCATGATCCTGGCTGTCACCATGGACAATGCAGCATGATACTGGCTGTCACTATGAAGAATACAGTATAATGCTGTCTGTCATCAACAATTAAACCCCAACAGGGGGAAAACTGTTTGTCGTAATCCAGAGCTGAAGATAAACAGAGGCAGACATCAACTTAATCTAACTTTCTTTAAATCCAAGCCACTTTTTGTTAATCCCAGTCAATTTTCATAAAATCCAGCTATTTCTTTCTCAATACCTCATCTTCCGTATACAACTCTAGATACTGACATAATAAACTACAAAATTAATTCTCTCTGCATAACGGTCTGTGAATATTTTACTGCATTTCTATTCACGGCCGATCATTACCTTGGGAATAAAAGATGTATCAAAATTACTTTTCATTACATTTTGGGTACTTTATTTTCAATCTACTCGCTATATCCCAGCCACCTTGTGTGCTCTGGAGATTTACATCCACTAATTGAACAAGGTGGTGAAAGTTCCTTGATTTAAAACTATCTCTCTATCTCCCCCCTCTCTCTTTCTCTCTTCTCTCTTTCCTCTCTCTCCCTCCCCCTCTCTGTATGTGTGTGTTTTCCTCGCTTTCTGTATGTCTGTCTCACTATCCATCTGCCTCTGTGTCTGTCCCTGTCTCCCTTTTTATCTGTCTGTCTCTGTCTCTTTGTCCGTCTGCCTGTCTCCATGTATCTGCCAACTAGTCTGTTTCTGCCTATGTCTGGCTCTCTCTCTCTCTCTCTCTCATTCTCTCTCTCTTTCTCTCGCTCTCTCGTTCTCTCTCTCTTTGTTGTGAAGCTCCAATGCCCAGCCATAGGACCTCTGACATTTTCTTGCCAAGGTTGTGTCGTACCATTTTTAACCAAACTGTTTTGTTTACGTTTCCCATAGATACAATGTCGGCGTCTACCCTGCAGGCAATGCGCTTCACCGAAGAATTTATTTTCATATAGTTACGACCAAAGAAAAACAAACCTGGCATCCTAGTTCGAGAAATTATTCAAAGCATCATTCCTTTACGATGACAGAAAGGTTTATAGCTGTATAATTCCTTATCGAGCAGTGTAATCTTGACATCTTTTGTAGTCGTTGTCGATGGATGAGTTGGTGGCTGATGATGATTATGATGATAATTATTATGATTATTATGATGATAATAACAATAATAATGGTAATAATGACAACGATGATGATGATATAACAACGACGGTGACGACGACAACAATAATAATAATCATAATGACAATCATAATAATAATGATGATCATAATAACAATGATGGTCATAATGATAATAGTAATATTAATGATGATGATGATGATAATGTTAATAATAATGATAATAATTATTGTTTCATGTTTTACTGACTGGAAACCTGCATTCCCATACTTGGCTAACAACGGTCCTTGGTGTCTCCCATAGATCTCTCTGAGAGAGAGAAATGAACTGTGAACTGTTGTCTGTGTCGCATTTATGTGGCACTGTTTTGATGTCATCAGCCGAAAGTAGTAGGGAAGAGGGAGGAGTCACCGGTCACCAGTTCTCCATATGTGAAAAGATGGAAGACATATAGTTGAAATTGATAGAGAGATCTTGGTCCCAGTCCGGAGACCAAGTGTCAGCCCCTTGGGGTCGCACCTCAAGATGGAGGTGAGGGGTTTGACTTTTGACAATGGGCAAGAAGGAGATGTTTCCCTCTGCCTTCCATCTTGCAAGGCAACCACAAGCAGGTAGATATAATTGGCCCTGGTTGTCTTATAAAGCACTAAATCCATTTCTCTCTCTTTCCTGGACAGAAACCTAAAACCCTTTTCGTTATGATGACGCTTTTCAGAGAGTTTCTCCTGGCTGGCGCCCAGTGGGTAAACTGTGCCTCGCTGTACTACGTTTATCTCGTAGGGAGTAGCGGGAAGGGACAAGGCGACCCTTCATCCCGAAATAGCGAGATGAGTTATGTGGGTGTCTGCTTAGACTTGGCTATCCCCCTTGTCAAGGGGACTTTTGCTTGTGTGTATGTGTGTGTGTGTGTGGATGTGATCAATATATACCGCTCATATAATATACGGTGAAAATGTATTGCGTCAGCACAGAGCTAGATTATTATATTATTAAAACTGTTATAAATTGAATCCATAATAAATGGATCTGTATGAATATTGCAACTATTCATGAGTTGATAAACAAATCGAGTTTTCGTTTGAATGTCATCTGTTATTTGCACACATAACTATTTGTCCCTAGAGTTGACGTCATGTGGAGGAGAGCTACGACCAAACTCGACCTAGGATGATACAGAATCTACCTGTGTCTACATTCCGTGACCTTATCTCTTCAGCGATACTAGACGTTTGTTTTAGAGGAGAGTATACTATTGTAATCCTGTGAATCTAGACATGACAACCTATACGGAAATAATCGCTTAGAAAACACACACACACACACACACACACACACACACACACACACACACACACACACACACACACACACACACACACACACACACACACAGAAAGACCAAGAACGAAACACGACTGCAATAAGTTATACAGATATCCGGATTCAAATTCATGGATATACTATTTTTCAAAGGTGAATATACAAGTAAACATTTGCGTATCTGAAAGCCTTTGTTCACTTATTGCTTATACATATTCCTACTGACATTCTTCACTCGTTTTAGCATTGTGTATGTCTACAAACACATTTACATGAGCATAGAAAACGGTGTAACATTCCGACTTTAGTGGTAGCTCGAAAAGTAATTATGAACTTGTAAATATTTATGTGTATGGATTTCATTAGAGGAGGAATTAATTAGATCCTGCGAAAATCTGGAGATCTAAAGTGGCAATAGCTTAGCGAGTTTTTCGGAAGAAAAAAATAAAGTGGAAACGTAAGGGTAAACATATTATGAATTACAACGTTTACACTCTAACAAGAAGTGATTTAGCATCTGGGGGCTGGAGAAGAGCAGAGGGGTGGAAAGATGTAATTGTGAGAGAATTTACTATTTCTCCTGCAATATCCAGCGCATCTATCCTTGGGGACAATATTGCTCCCAAGAGGTAGAGTCGTGCAGATGACAAAGAAGATATTAAAAGGAAGTTAGCAGACCAAAATGCTGGAATTCAAAAGTGCTTGTATATACTCTTTTTTCAGCGAGGATTAGTCCCTAGTTATGAATAATTCTGCACGACACTGGTCCATAAGGGTGTAACTAAAGTCCCCAAAATATTATTGACGGCATAGACCATCCACAATCAATACTCCACGTGGGTCTATAACTACATCACTTTGTTATTGCGATAGATATGATCAAGTTGCTGATCACTAACAAGCAGAAGGATAGAAGCGCTGGTCAACTACGTTCCATAACAACAACAAACAGAACCACGAAGACCCGCATCTCAAGAGAGTCAAAAACTCCAGGATCACCGATTCTCTTCTTGCTAGGTTAGTAGGTCACTGGCCTATCCCGTAGATGTGTTCCGTGCCAAAGATTCCTCAGCTTTGAAACGAAGCAAAGAACTTGTCTTCTTCTTTGGCTCCCAAAGGTCAATGTAATTCACCCCGGTCTTAGATCACGTCTTGGATTCGTGATTGACAGCTATTAGAGCTCTGTTTATGACCCTATCAATGGGTGCTGATGTCGACTGAACGATTCCACTTGCCTCTAAAACAGAGATTCTCAATCTGGAAGGGGGCGTCAAAGGGGCCCTGAGGTACTCCACTTCTTTGCATTAATTCACTTAATTTGGATGACGCGTATATGTACAAAAGAAGGATGAGACAACATGAGATGATGGGAAATGAAAAAGATAAGAATATATATACAGAGTACATTATTTAATTGATATTGTAATATAAATATTTAATTGAAACATTCTTTATGAGCACGTGGAGGAGGACAGTATGGGTGTCTCTACTCTAGACTCACCGTGTACACAATCATTCAAACAAAAAGGTGGGTAGCCTACGCCAGGAGGTGCTGAGTACCTGCGACCTAAGCCATCAGCCTTTGCCCTCTGTGCTAAGAATCGGATGGGAGTGCGGGATTCGAAACCACAACTAAGCGAATGCGAGACCAGCACGCTCCGATTACGCCACTGCTCCAAAAATCAACGATTTAATATTTGAGACCACAACGTAACAGCATTTTTTTTTTTTTTTTTTTTTTTTTTTTTTACGTGTCCAGCGGTTCCGTCCTTGTGGACAATATCGTGCTGAAGAGGTCGAATTATGAAAGTGGTAAAGAAGAGGTTTGAGATGGGCTACAGTATGGAGAAAAAGAAGTAATACGCATTTTTTTTTTCCCTTTTGAGTGGAGACTAGTCTTCAATTGAAAAAACTACGTGTTTCTGGTCTTTAGGGATGTCGTTAAAGTCTTAAAAAATATGCTGTCAGTACCTCATACTGGTGCTACACACCGATAGCTAGCACCTTACATCTCACTTGTAAAAAAAAAAAAAAGTACATACGTCTTTGTCAAGAGTCCGACAGATTCCATGTTTCTCTAACGTAACAAAAAGGTGCTTTGAATAAGGCATGAGAAGTGCCCAACCAAAATACATATAACCATATAAACACCATAAAAGGGAACATGCGCCTTTATAAATAAACACAAGTTTGCACTCGCACACACACACGCACAAACATGCACACACACACGCACACACATACACACACACGCAGCACATACATACACACACACACACACACACAGCACACATACACACACAAGCACACACACATACACACACACACAAGCACACACACACACACACACACACACACACACACACACACACACACACACACACACACACACACACACACACACACACACAGTGAAAGGTTGACCCAGAGAGAGAGAGCGAGCGAGAGGAAAGGGAAGAAGAGTGTTGAGTTAACAGAAGACCATCTTCCCAATTTGTTTCCATTTGAAGGGAGTTGATAAATCTGCAAGGAGTGGGTGAATAGGCGAGTTCATGAAGAAAAACTAAATAAATAAATAAATAGGTAAATAGATACACAAAAACCAAATAAACAAAAACATAAAAGAAGAACAAATTCTAATATTTTTAAACCATATGCCAGCACAATACATATAATTAGAAATTAGAAAAATACATAATCGTTTAACGTTTGCCCCAAAAGTGATAAAAGTCCGCTACGGTGCTGTGCCGGCGGGGTCTGTTGCAATGACCTAAACTGACTTGAGTCCCCGGATATTATTACATAATCGAGGTACGAATCTCTTACTCCCGGAGTTTATGTAACCGGCCCGAAAGAGACGCATACAGAGGAATAATTGACCGTTTCAATATATATATATATATATATATATGTGTATATATATATATATATATATATATACATAATGGGTGTGTGTGTGTGTGTGTGTGTGTGTGTGTATTCATGTCGAAACCCTATTACTTCCTCAAGAAGATCGAAACAGAAATGATTCTCGACAATATACACCACCTAGAGAGGTAGAAGAAGAAGATTACTACTAAACCCAACCTGTCATCTGAAATTTGCGCCGATGTCAACAAACGTAGGTTACATCACACGAGTTCCCTGCTCAAACACTACCTTCACAATGCAGCCAAAGAACTCAAAGAACAGCATAACATCACCATATGCAGAGTGAATAAGTCATCCATTTGTGTCCAGCTTGACAAAGACACCTGGGAAAGATGAAAATTATCTTCGATGGGGCTTCAAAATTCAAGATTATTGCCACAAACCCCACCCTAGATCTGAGAACTAAGCTCAATAGAATCATCATACAGAACAACGAAACTGCTAGCACAACCAAACTTCCCCTAATTGAAGATCACAAGCTTGGTA
>NC_134818.1:21683334-21685834 GCF_046742065.1 Oratosquilla oratoria | reverse complement strand
TATGTGCATACGTGTGTATGTGCGTGTGTGTGGGTATGTGTGTGTGTTTATGTTATATATATATGCATGTGTATGTATATGTGCGTACATGTGTATGTGCGTGTGTGTGTATGTGTCTGTGTGTGTGTGTGTGTGTGTGTGTGTGTGTGTGTGTGTGTGTATGTTATATATATATGTGTGTGTGTTATATATGTGTGTGTATGTTAAATATATATATATATATATATATATATATATATATATATATATATATATGTGTGTGTGTGTGTGTGTGTGTGTGTGTATGTTATATATATATGTGTGTGTGTTATATATGTGTGTGTATGTTAAATATATATATATATATATATATATATGTGTGTGTGTGTGTGTGTGTGTGTGTGTGTGTGTGTGTGTGTGTGTGTGTGTGTGTGTGTGTGTGTGTGTGTGTGTATGTGTGCGCGCCTACGTGTGCACATCCACGCATAGAGTAAGAAAGATAGAGAGGGGAAGTAGGTGAACGAGAAGGGAGAAGGGAGAAAAGGAGGGAGGGAGGAGGGAAGAGAAAAGGGAGAGAAAGGGAAGGAGGGAGCAAACGAATAGAAATGAGGGAGGAAGCGGGATAATGGGAAAGAGGGAGTGAGAGAAGGTGAGGGTGAGAGCGAGAGAGGAGAAGGTAGGAAGGGAGAGGGAGGCAGGAAGGGGAGAACGAGTGAGAGATTGTGAGGGAGCGGGAAAGAGGGTGCGAGAGTGATCGAGAAAGGGCGTGGGAGAGAGGGGGAGGGAGGGAGGAAGCGTGTGAGGGCGAAGGAGAGAGAGAAAGAGAGGTAGAGAGGAGGAAAGAGGAAGAGATTACAAAAAAAATACATAAACAGTTTTAATATTATACAATACAGCAAGATGCTCTTGGTATGTACTAGATACACAGTATGGGGAAATGATGTAGTTTTCCATTATTGTTATAATTTTTTTTTTTCTAATCGAACGTAAGATGATCCACACACAGTATCACATCCTCTGTGTGGGGCTGAGCTAAAACAGTTTTGATGTAAGTCACAAACCATTGAGGGATTCGTTCGCATTCGTATACTATTCGGAATCGATATAAACAAATCCTGGAAATCATTTCTCCTGACAATTATCTTTTCCTTGTATCTATTCCCGTGCTTTCTGTTCCTGCCCCTTCCCTTCTTCTAACTCAGTAGCTCCCCCAACATCACTGCTCCCACCTTCTCTGAAGGAGAAATCTTACATCATCCATACATGCTACGGAATTCCTTTTCCAGAACTCACTACACTTCCACCTTATATTCACTTATGTTATCCCCTTCATTAAGGCGAGTTCCTTTACTGATTTCATTCTGTCTGGCGTCAGAGGATTCCATTCAGCTTAGTGTATGTCACTATAAGAAAGACATTAGAACATTCAGAATTTTCGCAAATAAACTAAAAAGACTCTTCTCTTCGACTCGGAGACTTCCGCACTGATGAGGTTATTGGAAATATTAGTTTTGCTCGGGCGAAAGTGAATTTGAGATAAATCCAGTTTATCCAAACTTATTACTCTCCTCTCTTTGACCACGAGACCCGGGGTCGACGCCCCGTGATTGGAATATACAGGCCAGTTATTCATTCACACACGCTCCAGCAAAGACAGGAATCCGTGGTTCATCCGTCGCCGAAAAAAAAAAAAAATAAATAAATAAATAAAAACACGGAATGAAAAGCGACGGGCAAGGTCAATGACCTCATATCGCTCCGACAAGGCAACGCCGGGAAGTGGTCGAGTTAAACCGGTTGAGTTAAACCGGTTTAGTTAAACCCTTTGAATCAAGTGGTGCATTGGATTCGTACGTTTACGGCCAATGCTATCCAGATTGGGTTCACCCATCTCTCAGTTACACAATAAAACAATTTCGAGTTTGTCACAGCGCAATAAATAAAGCGCAGAGAGAGCAGCGCCTAAAATTAGAAGTAGAATTAGTCTGTTTAACTTGCACTTGGCTTCGACTCTGAACAGACGATTTTATCCAGCGAAGGGCTAGACGTGATTCTGAAGGGTGTCTTGTTCAATCAAGGTCCCTTCAGCAGAAGTCTCTTCCCTCCACTTCAGGTCTGGCAGAAGCCTTCCTACCCTTCAGGCTCAGCCGAAATAACTCTTCAGAGCTTGATGAACTCCTCTCCCCGCCCTCGCTCCTCCTTCAGTCGCTCCCCCCTTCCGTCTTTTTTCATTCCAATTCATTCGAAGTGCCGCCGGGCGATTTTATTCATTTGAAAGATACTCTTCACAAAAAAATATCAACTCTCCCACTCCGTAGAACACATATTTTGCTCCATTAACTTTGACTTGGCAAAGGTTTTCTTCACCCGTATTGCAAGAAAGTTGTTTTGTTGTGTTCAGATTTATTTTGTTTTCCTCTCAATTAATATGTTTCTTCATGTTAATGATGGTATTTTGTCATAGATTTTACTGTAACCACTATCAATATTTCTATTTATTTCTTTATTTACATATTCACTT
>NC_134818.1:21675834-21678334 GCF_046742065.1 Oratosquilla oratoria | reverse complement strand
AAGAATAAATACACAAATAAATTCATAAATAATTGAACGCCATGAGAAAAATAGTTAAGTAAAAAAGAAAGCGGCAAAACTTGCCAGAATTACTCTTTTTTAAGATGAAATAAAAGAAAAGTAGAAATGGTGTTCAGGTTAACACGAGCGGTGGGGTGAGGCCCTGCTTATATATGTATGACCTCAGGTCTTGTTGTTATGCATATGCAAACGCAGCTAAGAATTTGGGCTGAAAAATACACAAACGTGCCCAAGAGCACGCACACACACACACACGCGCGCGTGCATACATGCGCGCAAATACACACATATATATGAGCTCTGAGCTCTTATCCGGTAGGGTAATAGTTGTCAATCACGAGTCCAACACGTGATCCAAGACCAATACCAAGGTGAATTACACACACACATATATGTATATGTAAATATATATATATATATATATATATATATACATATATTATATATACATATACATATATATATATATATATATATATATATTTATATACATATATCATATATATCTATACACACACACACACATTATATATATATATATATATATATATATATATATATATATATATATATATATATATATATATATATATGTACACACATATCAATCAATCAAATCAGCCATCCTGAGTTTACTGCTGAACAAAAGCCTCCTTCATTGCATTCCATGAACCACACAACCGTGCCACCCTCTGCCACGTCACTCCTGCAAACGACTCGATCTCGTCTCTCCACCTCCTGTCTGGTCTCCCTCTGCCACGCTTCGTATCTCGCGGCGTTCACTCAGTAACACACTTGCTCCATCGCTCATCAGTCGTTCGCACCAACTTACCTGCCTAATTCCACTTCCTCTCTTTTACTGCCTCCACAATACCTTTCTCTCTAGTCTGCTCTCTCACCCAACTTACTCTCTTTTGGTCTCTCAGTGTTATTCCCATCATTGATCTCTCCATTCTCCTCTGTGCAGTCCTTAACTTTGTTTCCATCGCCTTCGTCAGTTTCCAAGTTTCATACCCGTAGATTATTACTGGTATAGTGCATTGATTGTAAACTTTACGTTTCAAACATAAAAGTAGAGAGCCTCTCAGGATTTTATTATACTTACCAAACATTTTCCAACCAATTTCAATGCGTCTTTTTATTTCATTATTATGATCTTATCTTTCGTCACTTTGACCCTCTGGCCTAAATTATTATACTCTTCAACTTCTTCAAGACTCTCGCCATCAATTATAATCTTTTTATTTTGAACTTTCGTGTTGAACATTACTTTGGTTTTACTCTTCTTCATTTTTAAACCTACTTTTAAACTTTCCTTGTTTAGATTACTCAGCATATCTAGCAAGTCTTCTGCTCTTTCTGAAATAAGAATAATATCATCCGCAATTCTTAGGTTGTTCAAATATTCACCATTAATCTTCAAACCTTTCTCTTCCCAACTCAACCTTCTGAAAATCTCTTCCAAACAAGCTGTAAATAATTTGAGTGAAATTGTACCGCCTTGCCGTACTCCTTATTCGATCTTGATCTTTTCTGTATCTTGATATATTCGAATTATAGCAGTAGTTTTTGCATTATTCTTTTCTAAAACTCTTACGATCTGTTCGTTTGTACCCTGTTTGCGTAACGAGTTTAGTATTGTTATTTGTTCTACCGAGTCAAAGGCTTTCTTGTAATCTACAAAAACTAAACAGAGGTATATTTTATTCTGTCGTTTTCTCGATTAGCTGGTTTACCGCCTGCAAATGGTCTAGATTCAAATATCCGCTCTTAAACCTTGCCTATTCTCTCGGTTGGTTTCCATCTAAAACTTGACTTAGTCTATTTGTAAGGATCTTGAAGAATGCTTTATATACATTTCATAGCAAGCTAATCAGTCGATAGTTACTAAGGTCTTTCTGGTCTCCTTTTTTATGAAGCAAAATCACTATAGCATTGCACCACGCAACGCTTTCTTCACGTAAGCACTGGGTGTTCTACTGAGCTAGTTTAATATGAACTAATTTCCCTGCATCTTTAAACAGATCTAACGATACACCATCTTCCCCAGTTGCTTTTCCTCGTTTCATAGTTTTTAGAGGAAATTCTACTTCTTCCTTTGTAATCTCTGGTACACTACTAACGTCTACAGGCGAATTTAATGACTCAACTACGGTCTTCGACGAGTAAAGCTCTTGATAAAATTCTACTCTTTTTACCATTCTGTCTCTATATTTAATTATTTATCCATTTCTATCTTCCAAACATATCATTTGCTGTCTTCCTAAAGCATGTTTGCGATCGGTCCCTTTAATACTTTTACCTTTCCGAATAGTTTCCTCTATTTCATCTATGTTTCTCTTTCTTTTCTCTGATCTCTGCCTTTTGTTGATAGGCTTGTTTAGTTCTACTCTCTCTATTTCGTCTCTCCTGATTTTAATCTGAATGGTCCTTCTTCTTTTAATTATGTCATTTGTAGCTTTGGAGTATTTATTTTCTC
>NC_134818.1:21668334-21673334 GCF_046742065.1 Oratosquilla oratoria | reverse complement strand
ATAAATGAAAAGCTAACCAAAACATGGGGGAAGAAGATTAAGAGACTGTCTCAAGGAAAGATAAATGGAGGAAGCTGATGCGCTTCTGCAAGACAGCAGCAAGTGTAGAAGAATCGTGGTGGAGGAGGGAAGAGGAGGAGGAGGAAGAGGAGGAGGAGGAAGAGGAGGCGGATGGGGAAGAAACGAGGAAGAGGAATATAAGTCAGAAAAGAGAGAAATGATATGTGGAGGCGGAGAAGTTTCGTTCTCGTGTTTCCCTTTTAAGAGAGCGAGCGAATCGTCTCGTCCTCCCCCCGTCATCTTGCCTCAGTAAAGGGGGGGGGGGAGACAGAGCCACCCATGTGGGTGGAGTGGCTCTCTACAGTATAAGCAAAAATAAAAAAATGCGCATACATACATACATACATGCATACGTGTGTGTATATGTGTATGTAGGCTATATATGCGAGTGTGTGTGTGCGAAATTGTGTGTGTGTGTGTGTGTGTGTGTGTGTGTGTGTGTGTGTGTGTGTGTGTGTGTGTGTGTGTGTGTGTGTGTGTGTGTGTGTGTGTGTGCGTGTGTGTACCTAACTGTATTTACCTAATTATAATAAACATGAAATGAGCAACTCTCATGGGCTCGTGTGTGTGTGTGTGTGTGTGTGTGTGTGTGTGTGTCTGTGTGTGTGTGTGCTTGTGTGTGTGTACGGCCACACATCTGCATGCACTAATGCTCTTGAAAAATTCAATATGAAATATTCGAACATATTTCATACTCGTGTTTGTGAACTACAATATTATCCCCAAGACAATGAATGAGATCCTCATTGTTGAAAGATGGTTGAACGTTATCACTAAAAAAAAAAGAAAAAAATATCTTTAGTAGTTTTTTTTACAAACCTAATGATAACGTATCACGTGTGTTCGAGTGACAGCGAAACCACTTTACTTAATATGCCGACATGATATCATCACATACTACCAAGTTTGAGTCGTCTTGACTCGAAGACGAATGGTTATGTTGGAAGCTCGCCAAAGTAGTATTTTTTTCTTTTCTTTTTTCTTTGCTAATGGTCCTCTCCCTTGGTCCAAACAGGCCTGTCCATTCACTAATGGATGGTTCCTAATCCAGTGTAATTCGTGTTCCGTTTTCTATGATACTATGAGACAGTTTCAGCCGAAGAAAAAACGGAAGTCTTCACTGTCGCGTCAACAGGAGCTGCAGATCTGCCATCCAGTAATTAATGACTAATGAATAAGTGTTTTCAACGCAAAAAAATAATTGCTTTATGTATCAGAAATACCATCATGAAGTAAAGTCTAATGGATGCAAGGTTAACAATTAGCTGAGTGTCAATTTGATGTAATTCAAGAATATTTTTTCTGGTTTCGTTATTACAAATGATGTCATTTTCTTACAAGGGCTACATCAACATCAAGAGGGGTAACTTGCCCCGATGTGACATTACACTTCTTTGCATAAGTGAAGATATTCTTGTCAGAATGTTTCACTTTCTATCGTTCATCTATGGCAACATCTGGCAACGATATCAGAGAAGTCGAGCCGTGATCACGGTGGAGTTCACAATATCGCCATAAAAGAACAATGATAAACGAAAAACAAATCTTTTGCTTCACCATTTTCAAAACTTTAGAAACTCTAGCTTTTCTCTCACAGCTATTAGTAGTAGCAATAGTACTAGTTATGAATCACAATGGCAAAAGCCGACAAGACTGTGAGAATAAACACCTTGTGAGATCGAAACCTTTATTGGTACTACGTTTCGCTTGTTACAGCTTTTTCAAGTACTTGAAAAAGCTGTAACAAGCGAAACGTAGTACCAATAAAGGTTTCGATCTCACAAGGTGTTTATTCTCACAGTACTAGTTATAATTAAGAATAGTACTACTACTACTCGTTTAAGAAATATGACATTGTACAATCTCCTCTCTTTTATTTCGTCTAACATCAGTTTTGGTTGTACCTCTCCTCCATTCTGATTGGCAGTGAACACGATAACGCGAACTGTGGTCCTTTGAAAAAAAAAAAAAAAAAAAAAAAAAGAGAGAGGGGGTGGGGTGTAGCAGAAGTATCGTTTGACGAATTTGGGTCTCTTTTTGATACGAGACCTGCCCTGAGAGTCTTCAAAGGCCCCGGCTCCAATCAGGTCTCTGGATCCGATACGTCAATGGCAACAGGTTTCATTTCCCCGCGGCTCGAACCGGGTGCAAAACGACACTGTTTCGAAGCGTGTGTCGAACGGGGCTTCTTTAATATCAATGTCGATTGACACTTACATGAAGAAGGGTGCGTTCGGTTGTGTGATGATGGATTGATGTTTAATATCATGGCCGATATACTAGATGAAATATTACGTTTTGTTAAAGTCGATGGTGCATTTGACTTGGCTATCTCCCTTATATGGGGGAAGAAGCACTTGGTATATTATATATATATATATATATATATATATATATATATATATATATATATATATATATATATATATATATATATATATATAAAAATTATATTAGTCTCAGTTATGGATCTTTTTGTCCTATGTCTAAGATGATATTGATGTCAATCAATTCATACCCCTGCCTATAATTACTAGATTGACCCAAAAGAAATATATATATATATATATATATATATATATATATATATATATATATATATATATAAATTATATTAGTCTAAGTTATGGATCTTTTTGTCCTATGCCTAAGATGATATTGCTGTCAATCAATTCATACCCCTGCCTGTAATTACTAGATTGACCCAAAAGAAAGAAAAAATGAAAATGAATACATAAGTAATAAAGTGACTGTGGAAAGGGGGAGGAATGAGGAGAGAGGAAGGGAGAGAAGAGGAGGAGGAAAGAAGAAAGTAGGGCGATGTGGACGTGAGTTCTGCGACTTGTATAAAATCGTCACACAGTTGTCACCCTGCATCGTATAAAAATCACCTCTTTGTTCACAGGACGAAATAGATACAGTGGGCACTACTTTATTATGCTATTCAGACTAAAGTCATGCTCTCTCTCTTTCTCTCCCTATTTCCTATATGTGCTGGTGACTCAATAGGAAGCATGCGGGTCTCGCTTCCTCCTCCTAGTCGCGGGTTCGAGTCCCACACTAATCTCCGATTTCTTGCAGTAACTGTTACTTGAAACAGCTGTCCAACCTTACTGGACCAAGGTACTTCGGTCGCGACTACGTGCCTTCTGCCGTACGTTCCTCACCTCTCCCACTCCTCCCTCCCGGAGCCTCGACTCAAATAATAAAAAAAATCCAGTGTTAGTTAAAACGAAATCCATGTCTATACCACCATATATACTTTTTCTTTCTTGTCGTAGACTTTCAAAACGTTTCAGTTAAGAAAAAAGAAAAAATTACATAGTTTAAACTGAGAGGGGAGTGGAAAAGGGATGTTTCTTTTTCACACCCAGTCAAAAGAAAAAAAAAAAGAAAAAAATAAAGCAAGATAAAATAGATAAAATCCAATAAGTAAAATAAAACATTAAATAAAAACCACAAATAAACAAAAACAAACAAATGGATAAAATCAAATCGAATAAGTCGTTAGTTGGCTGAATAGAATCGTAAGACATTCGCCAGAACGATAGTTTTGAATTTCGTCACTACTGAAAAAGAGCAAAATCCAAGAGTTCTTGGAACGAGCAGCACCTGCCCTGTCACAGAGACGCTCTCTTCAAGAACTCTCTAAAGAGACACAGAAAAGAGGCAGAGGCGTTTCTAGTTAGTGTCTCTCGAGACGTTTCTGAATACGATAAATATGAAGACGAAGACGAAGTCGCGGTCACATAGGATGGAGGAAAGGATTCGGAACTTTCACAGATCCTCTATTGATCCCCCAAGTCTGTCTTGGGCCATCTAGAAACGCATCTCATCATCTGTGGCTAGACTCCTTATATTAATTCCATAGATTCATTTTTTATGCTTTCTGCAAATAAGACTCTTCGCCCTGCAGCACGGCCAGGCTACTCCAAATCGAGATCAAGGAGGTAAATAGAACCATTTCATGTTTTCTCTAGGTATACATCACCTTACTCTTTTGCTCTGTTTTTCCATGTGAAGGCGCCCATCCAATACCTTTACCAATAATAGCAACAACAGCAGCATTGACAGCAGCACTGGCAGCAAAAACAATAGTAATAGTAGCACACATAATTAAAATGGTGGTACTACTGACTGGAAGTATTATCCACACTATTTTTCGTATATATATATATATATATATATATATATATATATATATATATATACATATACATATATATATATATATATATATATATGCTTTTTTATTTTGTGTATGTTTTTGTTTATTTTCATTTTGTATTATTTTCTTTATTCTATATTTTTATCTTATTTTGTATTTCCTGTATTATCTACACAGGAATACTTTTAAGCGGGATTTAAACAATGTTATGGCGCAATATTCCTTATTGTACAATATCATTGACTGCGTAGGGATGGTATTAAAGAATGACACAATATATTGAAGACATCAAATATACAGGCCAAACACGTGTGCCTCTTCAATACCATTCCTACACCGTTAATGATATTGTACAATACAGAATATTGCGCAATAATATTGATCGTGTAGGGCCTGCTTTGGTCACATTCAGAAACATAACCGTACCACTTTAACTAACGAAAAAGAAATACCAACGACCATATTCCCACTATGAGCATCAAGAAGAAGAACAACGCCTACGCCAACACAAGCATCTGCAGAAGCGGTAGCTGCAGGCAATTGCGCGAGCCCTAACATCCAAAACAAAAGCACGAGACGCAACTCCAATATCTTTTATTGGCCATAGGTAGCAAGTTTCCTTCCCCCCCCTACCCACCCACCCACACACACACACACACACACACACACACACACACACACACACACCCTTGCCTTAGAGAGAACCTATTTTCAAGGGAGGGCGGGCTGGGTATGATTTTGAAGACTGTGAAATTGAAAGAAAAAAGAAAAC
>NC_134818.1:21648334-21658334 GCF_046742065.1 Oratosquilla oratoria | reverse complement strand
ACACACACATGCACGCACACAAACACACAGTGCACACACACACACACACGCACGCACATGCACGCACACACACGCACGCACACACACACACACACACGCACACACACGTGTACGTGAATATACACCGATATTACAGAACTGGGACAGATCTGAAAAGTGTTTCAGAAGAAAAGATGAGAGCAAAACGTCAACGAGAAGCGATTGCTCTCTTCAACACAGTTGATACAATTTACGGATTTAGTTCCTGTTAAGACGAGTTTTTTTTTTCTTTTTTCTTCTCCTCTCTCTCTTCACTTAAAGGGACAGTGTCCAAAATGAAAGGACTCCGGGGTAAATGGATCCAGAACGGTCAGATACATCCTATACACATCTTCAGGTGATACAGAGAAGAGGTATTCAGTGTAAAAGCAAATTCAGTTTTTATGCGAGACGATTGTGGAGGCCTAGTTGTACTTATTGTTTTTGTTCTATTTTGTTTCTGTTTTTATTTCTTTCTTTATGTATTTTATTTATTCATTGATTTATGTATTGATTTATTTATTCATTGATTTATGTATTCATTTATTTATTTATTCATTGTTATCTTGAATTCACCGTTGAAGGAGGTCCTAAGACTTTGAGTAGGGAGGGATACATTTAAATGAAAAAATAAAATGAATAATAAATCAATTAGATAAATTAAGAAATTAACAATAACAATACTAATAACAACAAAATTGTATAAATTTGCAAGTAACTGAAAAGGTACGCGACAGCGATATTCGCAGTCACAGAAGTCATCAAGAGACCTGTTGTTCTTTCGAAATAAATTGCAATACGACAATTTCCTTCCGAGTCTTTGTTGTTACTATATATCAAGTTCACACTTCAGAAAGTCGAAAAACTTCTTTTCTGTACGGCACCATCGTCCTTTACACAACAAGTCAATCCTAAAACTTGTATATCCGAACATATCACATAAGAAATGTGTATGTATGTATACATTTACATATGTATATATATATATATGTGTGTGTGTGTGTGTGTGTGTGTGTAAACATATACTCAACCTCGCCATCCCACTCCCACAAAGTAGAAACCCCTGGTAGGGCAACGCCTTGTCAGTTGCGGCAAGCCGCTGGGCTCTTTGGGCCGATGTTTGGGTCGCCTCCCCGCCTGGCCAGGGCTCTCGGGAACCAACACAAGAAGCACGCAGCAGTTCCCGGGAGTCGAACTCACGACCACCTGATCACGAGTTCGACACGGTATCCACTGGGCTACCGCGCGGCCCGTATATATGTACATATATCCAAAAATAGATAAATCTGGGAGAAAGTGAATCTCCATGTACTACCCTTCTCAATGGTGTGAATCATTGAACAAGTATAATCTCTCGTCTATGACTGTCAAAATCTGATTAAAGACCAGCAAATAGGTCAGTATTTACGTCAATTTGATCTCATATAATCAGTTTCAGAAAATGGTAGCTGATGACCAGTTGGAACTGCCAAAGACCTATACCACTAATAGTAAGGTGCGTAATATTTACGAAGACATATGGAGATGCTGAGTTATTGCTGGATGTTTTCTGGTGGTTAGTGCTGGCAATCTGGGCTGTTCCCTTAAGAATTTACCTCCCTCAAAGAGCTACTTTCAGTTGCGATATTTATATGTGAACCTGGACGAATATTTCTACTATATCCGTGGAAATCCTGCATGGAAAGTTTTTATGCCTTCAGGACTAATAAAGGAGTCGTTGTTGTCATCGTCTTCGTCGCCATTATCATTATTGTTATTATTATTGTTACCATTATTTTTTCGGCAGTAAATCTTGCGTACTGGAAAGAGATATGCACTGAGTAATGTATCAAATGGCAACCATCTTTACTTCATGTCGATACCAAAGCTATAAAAACCGTTATAGGTGTACATATATTTTAGGCCTCAACGTGATCCATAGTTGTTGTTTTATTTATTTACCTTCATCTCTTGTGTAAAATGTTCATCTTTCACATTTGTTTTCTCTTTTAACTCTGTTTTGTCTTAATCAGCGCAGAGAGATGATAACTGATCTGGGGATTGCAAATGCATGTTTTAGTTAACGAATGGTTCAATGCTTACCAGCCAATCAGTAACTTAATTATAGCCACGGGGCGTGGCCAATAGGACAGCTGTCGTGATTCTGACTAAATGAACGCTCAACATTTCCATCGGAATTCTAAAATTAGAAGAAGAAGAAGAAGAAGAAGAAATAGAAGAAGAAGAAGAAGATCAGTGTTATATCAACACCGGAGATTAAAAAAAACACTAATTGTGAAATCTTAGGTAAAAAAATATGCAGTGTAATATTAATTTTAGTGATCTAAAGAAAATGGATGCAAAATATGGGCTCTTTTTTCAGTAATATCACTATTGGTGAAAAAAGTGAAAATCTGTGTTACCCTTGACGCGGACAAGTTGAAGGATGGAAGACGTTCTAAGTTTCTATAAATTACCGGATGTCCAATCAGCGACCGGAGGCCACGAGGAACAAACTCGAGAGAGAGAGAGAGAGAGAGAGAGAGAGAGAGAGAGAGAGAGAGAGAGGAGGGGGTGGAGAGAGATAGAGAGACAGAGACAGAGAGAAACAGAGGGAGAGATAGATAGATAGATAGATAGATAGATAGAGAGAGGGGGACCAGGAGTCTTTGGAATACATGATTTTCTTTTGTTTATTTATTAATTTAATTATATATATATATATATATATATATATATATATATATATATATATATATATATATATATTGGTGGGGGCGTACCTGGATGGAAATACTGTATGTGTGTGCGCGTGTGTACGTGTGTGTGTACGTGTGCGCGTGTGTATGTACAGTGTGCCCGGGATAAATTTGATAATGATTTGATCTTCTTTTATTTCAGAAGCATTTGAAGGATTTAATAGCTGTAAAGTGCAATGGATAGCTCACTATGTTTACTATTGGTGGGTGTGAGAGCTAGAGAGCATGGGCGACTAGAAAGCACTGGAATATTGGAAGAGAGTGACCTGCATCATAATGATTCGAGCCGGATTAAAGAATTCGGAAATCTTAGCTGCAGCTCAGTGCTCTTTGAATACCGTGAAGATCGTGAGATGTGAGCTGGAGAATTGCGATGGAGATGTGGAAGCAGTGGCTAGCAGCAAGGATCACAGCAGGTGTTCTGATTCTGTCCGCACAACGAAATTTGTCGAGAAGCTGCAAAAAAATTGAAGCAAGATCTAGGCAAGGCAATGCGGACATTGGCGAAAGAGATGGGCGTCGAAGTGGCGACTATGAAGAAAGTGCTGAACAAGGATCTTCGCTACTCCTCACACAAGAGGCGCAAGGGCCAACTGCTCACCGCCAAGGCCCAAGAGAGCCGCCTTACGAAAGCCAAGAAACTCCTTAACAAGGTCAAACACCCAATCGAGCCGGGGATACTCTGGTTCTTCTCAGACGAGAAGAACTTCTACCAGGACCAGTTGCACAACGCACAGAACAACAGGTGGCTAGCCTACAGTCCGCACGAAGTCCTGCGCTTCATGAAGACCAAGTTCCCTCAAACTGTGATGGTCTTTGGGTGTGTTTCTAGCGAAGGCCACATCATGCCGCCCCACATCTTTGAAGAGAGACTCAGACTCACTTCAGATGGCTATATTGACTTGCTGTCCACTCCTGGCAAGCGCTGGGTGGACAGGGTGGCTGCGGGAAGACCATACGTGTAGCAGCAGTACTCAGCTCCGTGTCACACCTCCGGGAAAACCCAGAAGTCTGAGAACTTCTACGACTTCACCAGTCCCAACATCTGTCCCCCCCCTCCCCAAACTCACCTGATTGCAACCCCATACACTATTATGCGTGGGGCGCAGTTCAAAAAGACACCAATCGTACCGCCTGCAACACCAAGTACGACTTGATTGCTAGGACCAATCTGGTGTTCAGGAGTCCCTCAAAGGACACCGTGAATGCCGCATGCTTCAGGTTCAAGTCCCGCCTGGAGGCCGTGGTGGAGGCTCAAGACGTCTTCTTTGAGTGAGCTATGTTTAACAAAAGGTCCCCTAAGAGATGCACTTAGAATTTTGAGAATACATCAATTTTTGGCCAAGATATGACGTTTTTCTTTCCTTTCCGTAAGTGTCAAATTTATTCCAAACACGCTGTATTTACCTAATTGTATTTACCTAATTGTAGTGTACAGGGAAGGAGGAACGCTCGAGGTGTTCCATCTCCTACTCGCCAATTGATCATACCTCGATTCAACTTCATGTATGTTCCCAACTTGGTCTATATCCTTAATTTCCAATTATCGTTTTTATATACGAGATCATATATTGTTCCAGTTTGGGCTATATCACCTAGGCTATGCCAAGTTTTTACACATCTATATGTGAAATTGTGTGTGTGTGTGTGTGTGTGTGTGTGTGTGTGTGTTATGTGTGTGTGTTGTGTGTGTAAGTGCGTGCACACGTAATATATACAATGAAGATAACAATATTAACAACAATGACATCAATAACAATGAAATTGGCATAACAACAATAATGAAAATGATGACGAGTACAACGTCACTGATAATAAATTGAGAAAAAAAGACGGGGCGAGTGGAGGTTTCGAAGTTGTAATTAATTAATCAACTAATTGATTAATTAACCCATTAAACTCCGATGACAAGATTCTTGTCATTTGGTCAAATAAAACAAAAAATCATAAAACACCAAAATGTTTGATCAAACACCAGAAAAATATGACGTCAGTCCTCGCTTCGCTCGCGAGCGAGGACTGACGTCATATTTTTCTGGTGCTGTTTGATCAAACATTTTGGTGTTTTATGATTTTTTGTTTTATTTGACCAAATGACAAGAAACTTGTCATCGGAGTTTAATGGGTTAATTACTCATCAACCCTCAACTTGCACTGACTATCACAGCTGATGTCAAGTGATATCATACTAGAGAGAAAATTCTCCTCACAGGAGATTAAAATCCTCACAAAAGATTCATAAATCTTGTGACGTCCCTCTGAGAAAATAATCTTGATTATTCAAAAGACTCTTTTACATAAATCTAATTCTGTTCCTTTACAGATGAACTGGAGATCAGCATAGAATTTTCGCTAGAAATCTCTACGAGTTTCTGAGAAAACTAGATTTTTTTCTTGTTCAGAAATTGTAGTCTACATATTGCACCAACTCCAGCAAGCCATGTTTCTGCTAAATCTTTTTGGTATTTCGTTAGCACGAGAGAAAAAACAACAATAAAACAAAAACAAGAAATATTAGGTACTCGTGTTCCTGTACACAAAAAGCTGCATTGGTGTCGTGTTGACATAAAGTCGTTTAGAAAAATCCAGTTCCTTCGTTGTGACGTCATGTTGTTGTGTTTATGTTCGTGTGTTGACAGTAAGGAATTAATCGTTGTTAATTTTCTCCAAAACAACAATCAACTTGATCGATTGTTATAAATTATTTACATCATACTTACATCTTTATAATTCTTTTTCACTTTTATAAGTAAATTTTGAATTATTTCTTACACCGGAAACGGCTTCCTAAAAAATTAACTTCGATTTACAGACAGGAAATGCGATGGCATTACCTCTCCTTCCTCTCACCCGCACTCAACCTTGGAAGCCACGCGGGTTACGAAAGTGGAGGGGAAAGGCTTCACAAAGGCTTTGACACGAAAACCTTCGGGCCAATTGCTTCATTGAGCACGCCGCTTTAGAATATTTTTGTTCCAACTCTTATTTTCCCCCATTTCCCCTCACCACTCGTCCCGGTCTCTCCCTCTCTCGTTCTCTCCCCCTGCATTGCCCATTTTCTATGAAATGTGTTTTTTCATTCGCGTAGTTTCTTAACATATACGATAACAATGCACATGCATATGAATGCGCAATCACAGTCTAAACTCCCCCTTAATCTACACAAGCTGGTAATTTTATCAAGTGGGGAAAAAAGGGAAACACGTATATGCAGGCATGAAAGAAAATGGAGAAAAAAGTGAAGGTATTGCTGAAAGTGTTTGTCAGACCCTATACACAAAAACGGTCTCCATAGATTCAAATATTCACAACAATATATAATAGACAGACACATGATAAATAAATAAATACACATACAAATAAATTAGATAAACCTAAAAGGAATAATTAGGTTATCAGACAAATAAATCAGAATGTAAATTAATATCAACACACTACTTATAGTCAGTATGATTGGTTTACACATGTCATAAGTAATATTCAGCACTTGTTTCTCGCATGGAATTAAATTTTAACACTCCAAGAAAGGGTGTCTCCACCAACCACCCACCTACACGCACGCACACACACACACACACACACACACACACACACACACACACACACACACACACACACACACACGAGTAATAGACAGTTAGAACAAGTTAGATGAGAAAGTGTGTGCAAAAACAATACATGAATTTAAAAATAGTTTAGATAAAATGAGATATGAAGACGGGACACCACGAGCATAGCTCCCCTTCCCGCAAAATACAACTAGGTAAATACACACACACACACACACATAATCTGGAAGACCGACAGACTGACAGACAGAGAGGCGGAGCTGCAGACAGGACAGCCCTCCACTACTATTGATCTCCCGTTTAAGACCTAATCTCCAAATTAGCGTCCACGCCAAAGCCCCTCAACACCTGAAGCGAGAACAAAGCCGGCGGCAACGATCGCTCCAATGTTACTGTTCGCCCAGAACTGGTCTTTAGGCACCGCCATTAAAAGTGGGCACAGTAGAACCCCGACCCCTGGTGGATGGAAAACATCACAGTGCTTGTTCTGGCTAACTCAGAACGATTTTATTCAGTTGTGGGGCAGGTGCCGGAAGAATGGGCCTAGGGGGATCGCGACCCCATCTCGTCTTGGGTTCGATCCCTAAGCTGAGGGCGCCACCGCGCTGAAGAGGAGGACGAGACACCCTGTGATCATTCGAGGGCTCCGAGAAAAATCGCGAGAGGACAAAACTCCCGAGTTGTTTGGCAGACAAAGGTGCCTCTAAGGTCAATCAAATTATTCATAGGAAACATACTGGTTTATGAACGCACACACACACACACACACACACACACACACACACACACACACACACACACACACACGGCACGACACATAAATTAGGCTAAATGAGCTACGAAAGTCTCATCCAACGTGGATACATAGTAATAGCTGTCGATCGAGAGTCTAGCACGTGATCCAAGACCATAATGAATAATATGAGGATGGAGGGGGTGGAGAGGGAAGAAGGAATGGAGGAAGGAAGAGAGGAATGGAGGTGCGAAGGGAGGGGAGGGTCCGAGAGAGGACGGTTGGCCGGCCACTGCAGTGGGGGCAGGTAATAGTCTGTGTCCCCATTCAGTAACTATGGGACTTTAGAATTAACTGATATTTCAGAGTTACGTGTACACATTAATTCATTCATTATGACCTCAAACCACGACATGTCAGGTAAATACAGATTTAATTCAGTTTGCGTAATGGCAGAGAAATCCGACCTCAGACTTGTCTACGAAGTGTAAGAGGAAAATGCACCCCGGTTACATTCATCTTTCATTGTCATGTTTCTTTACGACTCTATTCACTTCCTCAGTGCTGATGAACTCAGATATCAGACACGCGCTGTCCAGGCTTTTTTTCATAGGTCATTCTTGACTTAATCCGATCTTGAAAGGATCATTTAAGTTAAACATACTTACGCTTAATCAGTCCATTAGCAGAAGTTGTTTGGCGTTTAGACAAACATTACCTAAAAGACAATGTTGTCAGTAAATTCTTCTACACTTTACGTTACCTTCGAGTAACTGATATCTGATATCTGATTTTAAGAACGGCCCATGGGGGTAACAGACATGGCTCATCGAGTGAAAGAACCGAACTAAAGATACTCCGAAGTCCAGCACTGGTCTCTAAACTAGAAGTTCCCAGTCCGTTTCCTCGTGTACCCCCTGTTTATGTATTGCTGTTCTCTAACCTCCTAGTGACCACTTTAACGCTAGACTTTAACACTAAACAAAATTGTCATGCATACCACTAGTTTTCTTTCTGTGGCCCTACTTGTGAGACTCTCAGGGCCACAAGGCCCATGGACCACAGGTTGAGGGCCACTGACTTAAATCACTCGACAGGCATCTTCTCTGACCAAACTGAGTACTAATTATGCAAGAGGACTGTTCACTAAAAACTCTCACAATGAAATTCACGTCATCTAGAATATTTGACACAAATCGAAAGTCATAAGAAAGAATATCAACATCAGCAATGTCATCATAAATAAGCATATAAACCCTTCGCATGGAAACATGGAGAGTACAATGCAGAATATCTCATTTTTGTCACAGACGAAGTGACATGGTTGTTAATAAATCAAATGGACATAACAAATTATAAACGTCCTTCAGGCAGGATAGGAAGCGCGCTGGTGGCATAATCGGAAGCGTGCTGGTCTCGCATTTACTTAGTTAAGGGCTCGAATCCTGCACTCCTCTCCGATTCCCATAGGGCAAAGATGATGGCTTCAGCCGCAGCTACGCACTTCATGTTGCACACTTTGTGACGTGACAAATTGTATTTGCTCGTAAAAAAAAAAAAAAAAAAAAAAAAAAAAAATTATATATATATAATGGTGGAGAAGGGTTACACTCATTCAAGATCTTTGAATACGTACAGTATATAATACATACAGGGCGTCCCAAAAATGTGCTCACTCAATAAAACATTTCGTAACATTGTCAAATTCAATGATCCACTTTATAAGTTGCGTCCGAAGAATGGTGATAATCAGTATTAGCGAACACGCATAGGGGACTAGACTAGATTAGGGAGAAAGAATAAAGTTTTCTTTAATTTCAAACTGATAACCATAATTTTCCAGAGGGCTACGCGGACCAATAGATTCGACAACCTTACAAAACTTTTAAAAAGAGTGAGCCCATTTTCAGGACACTTTGAATATACAACAGAAGGTTACGAGTACGTTTTGCTTAATGTTATTTGGGTAGAGTCTACTCGTGGGGCTCAGTAAATGATATTCACATTTCCATTCTGTACCAGACTTCGTTCCACCAACTGACGGGAATCACTGTTATATATCACAAGCTTCACCTGTCTCTACAAAGGCTCAACACGCACGCGCAGATGGCTTTAACATTCTCCCTTTTTCCAGCGTAGGGACAAAGGACAAGGTGATGGGAGAGAACAAAAGGCGAGGGAGAATCACAAGCCGAGAGGGAAAGGGGATCCTGCTAGACAAAAGACAAGTGTAAAGTCTATGGAGAAATGTATCTGATACTATACAGGCTGCAAAAAGGGGGTTTCGATACGCCAAAACCATGAATTTGCCAGATAGGAGGGAAGGGAGAGGCAAGACAAAATATTTTTTCCACATCATCACGAAAGAATATTGAAAACGAAGTCGAAACGCTTATGTTGAAAAAAGAAAAAAAAAAATGTAAACCACGAAAGAAAGAGAGCGTGATGGAGGCGAATACGAGTATGTCCAAAGCGAGACGCGAGATTAGAGAACATTTGTGTTTACATATGAACTAATGTTAGCGAATTTTGGAAAAAAAAAAAAACGCGAAAAAATAAAACGCGCACCAGGAACTCGGGTTCCAAAAAATAAGGGGACGCAAACCAAAACGACCACACGTTTACCGGCTTGGGAATGGGCTTAAGATATCACCAAAAAAGTGTTTGTGGTTCGGTACACTGCATGTTGGCTTATACGCATTACGCAGTAAATAAAACACGGAAACGCATATCCATAGAGGCAAGCACACGCTTGCTCCTAAGCAGACTCTTTCTCACACACGCACACACACACACACACACACACACACACACACACACACACACACACACACACACACACACACACACACACACACGTACACTAGCCTCTAAATCTAGGTCCGTTTAGCGTGTTGTTGATCATTTTTGACAAACTTGGAATGTCGATCCTTGCAATTTTC
>NC_134818.1:21630834-21643334 GCF_046742065.1 Oratosquilla oratoria | reverse complement strand
ATTATATTTCTCGTCAAATATGACTTATCTTTAACAATTTCTTTAGCACCCTCCCAAATATAGCATTTGTCGCAATTTTTACATGGAATTGAATATATACATCCTTCTTCCTTATATGGAAATACATAAGATATCATCAATGTATCTGTACCATGTGACAAAATTAAATAACGAGGTAACATCATAACTTATTAACTTAAAATGGTAATTTAAATTTAGGTTGTTAAGCTTATCAACTAATATATGAGTTTATGTGATTTCTCATCATACATATATATATATATTATCCAAGCGTTAACACCTTGACGTAGTGATTGGCATAAGAATCTTAATGATTACAAAAGCTATGTCGATAGAGAGGAAATCTCTGCAGGGTCACCCATATCGAACAGGTTTTGTAAGAAAGATCAGACACACAGTCGCAAGATTCACTAATGGCACGTCCCTAATGGTAAACATGGAAATTCATCATATATACTCGTACATGGGGTACCGTCATAATGACGGCGTGGACCACTGGGCACCCTATAGATATATAGGGCTTCACCAAATATATTGAATAATGTGACACCAGAGAAATATCTTACTAGAAACCAGTTTGCTGGGAGGTGAGATTACTGCCAAAATCCCTTTATAGTGTAATGAAAAGCACAACCATATATAGATCACGCTCTTGCTGCAGCGAAAAAAACTTTTTATAGTGTTCAACCATCCCCCTCTGTTGATACTAAGAAACTTCTGATTTTACCATTCAGTAACAATCTGACTCAAGTTCCTCACATCCTAAAAACATGGAATATTAAAGTTGTATTTAATAATCCATATACTTTTAAGAAGATAATTTTTAAAAATTCACCTATTGTTTTAAGTGGCTGCATATACAGGATACCTTGCAGAGATTGTAAAAAGTATTACCTTGGGCAAACGGGCAAGGAACTCTCAACAAGGATTAAACAACACAAATACAGTGTAAGAACAGCACAAGAATCTAGTTCGCTGTTTATCCATACACGAAATTTTGATCATTGTACTGATTGGTCTAATTCTTCATCTATCATGTCATGTGATTCATTTGCCAAAAGAAACATCATTGAAATTTGTTTGATAAAAAATCTGAAGGTTCTAACATTAATATTAGCCATGGAATTTTTAAATTGGATCATTTTATCACTGACAAAATTTGTAATCATATTACATTTTTTCAATTTTTTTTTTTTTTGCATTTATTTGTTACATTTTCTCGATGTGTATTGTACCTTTCCCAGTTTATTTTCAAACCTCTTATATACCATGTGTAACTTTTTTCTTTTGTATTCCCCTGAAGATGTGAAATATCACGAAAGCGCTTGGGAATTTTAGTTTCTTTTTCCGGTTTCCTTTGTGGTTATCAGCAATTTATTGGATCACGTGGTTTTGTGATCTTTTTGCATATATATATATATATATATATATATATATATATATATACACATATATATGTATATATATATAATACACACACACACACACACACACACGAGTATATAGGTACAATAAAAGAATAACAAAATAAAGTAATAAGAACATAATCAAATTAGATAATGATGATATAAATAAAGGTAATATCAAATAGTGATGGTAACAACAATAACAATAGGAAAAAGAACAAAAAAAAGAAGAAACAAGAATAAGTATAAAAGGAATAATAGGAAGAAAAAGGGGAAAAGAAGAAGAGGAGGATGAGGATGAAGAAGAGGAAAAAGAAAAAGAGGAAGAAGAAAAAGAAGAAGAGAAAAAAGAAGAAGAAGAAAAAGAAACAGATGAAATGGTGAACAAGTCGGTGTGACGTCACTGACCAACCGATACTTTCCTACCACATCCAATCACACAGCAACGCGTCACACTGCTGAGCTGAGCCGCATTGATATTCTCAAAATGAATAACCTTTTGTAACAGTAGACCTAAAAAGAAAGAAAGGAAGAAGGAGAAGAAAAAAAGAGACCTTGGAAAGTGTTCCGAACAAACATTTTCATCTTCGACGTGTCTGTCATGTTGACTGCGTTCGGCCCCTGTCACTTGGTCACTCACTCACTCAGAGTCAAACGAACTTCTATGGTGACAAACTGTAATGGCTACGTTTTACAGTGACACTACAGATAGCTTCAAAGGACAGGTCTACAGGAAGGAGGGAGGGAGGGGAGGGAGAGAGGGAGAGAGGGGAGGGAGGGAGAGAAGGAGAGAGAGAGAGAGAGAGAGAGAGAGAGAGAGAGAGAGAGAGAGAGAGAGAGAGAGAGAGAGAGAGAGAGAGAGAGAGAGAGAGAGAGAGAGAGAGAGAGAGAGAGAGAGAGAGAGAGAGAGAGAGAGAGAGAGAGAGAGAGAGAGAGAGAGAGAGAGAGAGAGAGAGAGAGAGAGAGAGAGAGAGAGGGGAGAGAGAGGGAGAGAGAGGGAGAGAGAGAGAGGGAGAGAGAGAGAGAGAGAGAGAGAGAGAGAGAGAGAGAGAGAGAGAGAGAGAGAGAGAGAGAGAGAGAGAGAGAGAGAGAGAGAGAGGGGAGAGAGAAGGGGGAGAGAGGAGAGAGAAAGAGAGAGAGAGAGATAGAGAGATAGAGAGAGAGGGGGAGAGAGATAGAGAGGGAAGGAGAGATATGTCTAAAAAAAAAATCTACAAATCTATCAGGGATAGACACATTGCTGTGTAGGTATTGTTATTGACTGACAGCTATTAAATGGCTTTTTTTTTACGTTTCTTTTATTCTTTTTTTTTGTCATTTTTTGTGAGAGGAAAAATGGCTTTGTCTGTAGGGAAAGAATTTTTTTCTCTCTGTAGGGAGATACGACAGTGATTTTTTCTCACCAATATGGGAGAAATTCAAACTTCTTTTTTTCAAAGAAGACATCACATTTTGTTCAATAGAGGCAGAACAGCATCACTTTTTCATTCTATTTTTCCTAAATTGATTTACCTATTTATAATCTTATCTTTTATTTCACTTTTTTGTTTCGTTTTCTAGGTTGACCAAATCGGTTTTCGAGTGTTAATAGGTTGAAATGCCCATCCATTTTCCATCAGTTGGAGGACTGGAGGGGAATCGAAAGCTTTCATAAGATTTATACTTCTCTCGTTCATGCACACACGTGTTATGAAAGGCAGCCCATTGGGAGATTTTTTCGTTAAGTGTGCGTGTGTATGCGTGCGTGTGTGATTCACCATGGTCTTATATCACGTGTTGGACTCGTGATCAACAGTTATTACCCTCCCCGATGAGATCTCAGAGCTCGTACATGATCGATCTATGGGTAATGCTGTGACCTTACACACACACACACACTACAAACTCCCCGCCCACTAGAGTTGGAGTAACGGTTCGCAGCTCAGCGATACTGAAACTATTTCAGCTCTGGGCGGGATTCAAACTCGGACCACTGTAGTAGCGGCTGCGAACGCTACCACTGCGCCGTCGAGCCGTGTGTGTGTGTGTGCGCGTGTGTGTGTGTGTGTGTGTGTTTGTTTATGTGTGTGCGTGCGTATGTAAGTGTCTATGTACATGTACATGCGAGCGAGCGTGCGCATGCGAATACCAGGAGACTTTCTTCAGTTCAAGTAAGACCCCCCAACCCAACCCAACCTCCCCTTACCGGAATTCAGAAGATCCGAATCCTCCTCAATGACCATCTTCACTTTAATCTAATCCATCCAAGGAAAACCCCTCAGAGGGTCCAACACTGAGAAACGTTCTTGCAGCATCCAACGGAGCACCCGAGCACGAGAACTGCTACTGCCGTCCGGAGCGCACAGAAGAGGGAGTCGTCGTGGTCCATCTCAGTCCGTGAGGCCAGAGCCTAACTTGCCTCAGGTCCAATCATCCCCGAGTTGAGTTGGGCAAATTCATCTGCGATCTCACTCTCGTCACCTCTCGCCTCTCTTCACTTCGTCATCAAACCTCTCTACTTCCTTCCCTCTTTCCTTCTCTCTCTCCTTCCTTCTTTCACTCTCTCCCTCTTTCCTTCTCTCCCTCCTTCCTTCCTTCCCTCTTTCCCTACTTCCTTCTTTCCTTAATTTATTTCTCCCTTCCCTCCTTCCTTCTTTGCTTACTTAATTTCTTCTTCCTTTCCTTCCTTACTTTCCTTCCTCCTTCTTTCCTTCCTTTTTTCTCTCCTTTCTTCTCTCCTTCCTTCCTTTCTTCTCTCCCTCCTTCCTTCTCTTACTCCTTCTATCTTTCTAACCATCTTTTCCTTCCTTCATTCTCTCCCTCATTCTTTCTGTACCTCTCCACCTCCCTTCCTTCCTTCCCTACATTACAAAGGATTACAAAGGCAAAGCATGCCGACAGGAGACCTTTTGATCCATATCTAGGTCGGATGCAAAAAAAAAAAAAAAAAAAAAAAAAAAAAAATCATATTAATAATAAATTAAAACTATAACAATGTAAATAACAATTAAAATACATAAATAAATGCATTGGTATAGTTGAATAACAAACAAACAGGTAAATAGTAATTGATAATAAATTGACATATAACTAATAATAAATGAAAATCAGACAGACAAATTATAACAAAACAAAAACAAATAATATAACATAAATTATAATAATTACAGCATCTTACTTAGGTATTTATCTAAATGATTCTTAAAGCTTCGAACTGAACTACATTGCACTACCTGTGCAGGAAGTTTATTCCATTCATTAACTACACGGTTGGCAAAGTTGTTTCTACCTACTTCCAAATTGAATCTATTTCCGGACAGTTTGAGACCATTGTTTCTTGTCTGATTCTCATTCAATGTGAAAATTTTGTCACTTTTGATGTTGTCAATTCCCTTTAAAATCTTAAAGACCTGTATCAAGTCACCTCTGAGTCTACGCTTTTTTAGGGAAAACAGATTCATGTGCTTAAGTCGATTTTCGTATGATTTATTTTTGATATTTGGAATCAGTTTTGTGGCTCGCCTTCCGTCCTTCCTTCCTTCCTTCTCTCCCTCTTTTCTTCCCTACCTCTCTACCTCCCTTCTTTTCTACCTGTCCTCCTTCTCCCTTGTGTTTATTATCGTCAGTTAATTCCATTCCTCCTGGATGACGGGTCATCCCTGCATCCTGTCCACTGCCCTGGGTCAGAAGCAGTGCCGCAAGACACAGCACATCCACAGCAAGGCCGCTTCATAAATTCGGTGACCCCCCTTCTCCGTCCCCCCATGCTGAAAAGGAGAAGACGGGGAGAAATCACGGGGAGGTGTCTAGATAAGAGGGAGGGAGGAGGGTGGAGGGGAGTGGAATATATAGGAAATGGAATGGGTAGGAGTGGTTTCTATACCTTTTTCTTTTTGGCTACCCCCCATGTAGGGGGGAAAAGCCTTTGGTATATGTATGTAATTTCATTCACCTGACAGGTGGATGGACATCAAGCTTGCAAGGTTTCGAACACTTGTTCGTAGTTCTCCAAGACCAAAAAGAATACAAACGTCTTGTGTTGGTCACAATAAAGCCTAAATTCTACCCTAGATATTGATTTATCATACATACATATACCAAGGCTTCTTCCCCCTTACAAGGGGGGTAGCCAAAAAGATTTATCATACTTTATTTAAAAAAAAAAAAAAAAAAAAAATCTTGCTTCACGAGTCCGTGAGCTAGTACGATTCCCAACGGTTAAAGATGGCTGTCACTTTCCCCAGCTTCCAATCCCATTAATTAGGAAAAGAAAGTTTCGATCGCTGCTAAATGTTTCCTGGTGTAAGTTCTTTACCCATATAACACTATACTACCCCCCCTCCAACCATCTTCAGGCGAAAAACAGGAGCCTGGGTCTTGAGGACCAAAATTAACTTAACTGACCACTCTAATCCGTCGACATCCTTCCTAGTTCATATACTGAATAAACACACTTGATTATGTTCACCTCGGGAGAGGATCCCCGACGCAAAGATGAAGACTTGTCTTCTCCGATGAAAGGTCTCGAGGTCTCGATGTTTGCAGGCTCCATCCAAAGGGGTGACTTCAAAATGTCTCGATCTTGATTTTTAATATTATCTTTACTAAACCACACTTTCGTCATTATCTTAGATACTCTGGTATATTTCAAAATGTCCACGACTAACTCGTCTATTCATCTGAAGGACAAAGAAGTTCGAACGGCAGAACCAATAGTACAGAAGAAGAAGGTAAGAAGCCTATACCAGGAGACGCGTAGCTGCGGCCGAAGCCGTCACCTTTGCCCTATGCGCTTGGACTGTTGAGGCAGTCACTGCTGGAAATCGGAGAGGAGTGTGGAACTTGAACCCACAACTAAGCGAATGCGAGGCCAGCACGCTTCCAATGACGTCACAAGTGCAGTCAATAGTACTGAGCCATGCAATACAGTGAAACAGAAAATGGTTCTTCTTAAGGTCGCTTTCGTTTCAACCTCTGCAAAACGATGACTCTCTTTAAGGTGTTATCCCACTGGGCTAGTTTTCCTCCGACTGTTGGAGAAGATCTGCAGCCCGTAGCTTTCGGGGAGGAATCTGATTTGCTGGAAGAAAATAATCTTTCTCCAGCATACCAAATGACATTCTATGTATTTTTTCTTACCGAGAAAACAAAATTGTTTACCAAAGTAATTTTACGGCGGATGAAGTTCTGGAGTTGGATAGTTCCGTCGATTAGTCGGAGATTGAAGGAAAAATAGCTCAGTGTGATAACCTCTTTACAGGCGATTTCATCCAGTAATGGAGCAGCACTGGTAGTAATTAGAGCGTTCATTCTACATTAGAGTCTGTTGCCTCACTTGAATGAAATCGCTTGCCGCTTAACCAGAGCACATACTATGATTGTCATCATGCTGAAGGCGCCAATTTTCCAGTCTGTAGACATGACCTGGATCAAAGGAAATTATACTATTTTCCTCTCTCTCTCTCTCACTCTCTATATCTCTCTTCCTCTTTCTCTCTCTTTCTCTCTCTCCCTCTCCCTCACCGGTTGTTAAAAAGAATACAACGAACAGCAGAAACGTATTACATAACATTATGTCCCAATAAACAGGTCAAAGGTCACGGCTGCGGCCGTAGTTTAGAGCGAAAATACTGTGCATTGCTTAAGCATGCCACAAGTTATTACGTGACAACAGAGAACGTCACACTGCCTTAGACTACACCATCATCATTTCGTGTGACGTATGATGGTCGTCTTTAGTGCTTGGCGTGACGTACCATCTCACCATTACGAGACAAAATAGGTCGTTCAGGCTGCTGTGACATCATGCGATATAGGGTAATGTGATGTGTTACGTGCGTGAAGTGATTGTGAAGTTCAGCGGGTGGTGCAGTGAGTGACGTGACATCCTGTGGCAGCTTAATTTGTGTCACGTCAAAGTGACGTCACGGAAATGTGTCATGAAACGTACCACACTGTAGCTCTCACGGGTTATTTACGTGACGTAACACATTGAAGTCCGAGTCACGTCACACGTCACACATCACACGTGGAACCTTAAGAAACCTCATTCACGAATGCTGGTCACAACGCATGATCAATTTCAAACTTTTCTCACTATGTAACGTCACGTGGCGTAACGCAGTATCACATGGAGTCATGATGGATCATGCTGTGTCACGTGGTGTCATGTTCCGTTGCTTGCGTCACGTTGTATTATGTTGCGTCACGTGGTTTCACAATGTGTCACCCTGCGTCACGTGGTGTCACACCACGTCACGTGATTTCACGTTGCGTCACGCTGCGTCACGTGGTATCACGTTGCGTCACGTGATTTCACGTTGCGTCACGTGATTTCACGTTGCGTCACGTGATTTCACGTTGCGTCACGTGGTGTCAAGCTGCGTCACGTGGTATCACGCTGCCTCACGTGGGGTCACGTTGCGTCACGGCGCGGCGCTCCGAACCTTTTGCTCCGCCACTGTTGGCAGCGCTCTTCGCCCAGCGAGCTGCCTCGATGGCCATTGCCGGCCAGGAGGGACGAGTTTGGAGTTCCTAATGAGAGTGGGAATGGGAGTCTTTCAACCCCAACCCCTCCCCCTCCTCCCTCCCACCAACCTCCCTCACATAAGCCACGTGACTCGCTTCCCTGAACTCCCCTCGTGCCTCCCATTTTCCTTTCCATCATTTTAGTCCTGCGATTTATTTAAGGGACCCCCAGAACATTTTATTTCGCTTCGTTCTGTTTCCGCCTGTTTCCGTATCCCTTTTCGTTTTGTCCACGTTTATTTTTTATTTATCTATTTATTTATCTATTTTAATATTCGTATTGTTTTGTTATCTTGTCGTTCTGTATGTTTCTGTAATTGTATTATATATATTTTTTTTGGGGGGGGAGGTTATTGTTCTTTTCAATAGTTTTGAAAGTAGACGACTTAGTTTCATTTCTTTTCGTTCTGTCTTTGTTCTCTTCGTTTCGTTTCACTTCCCCAAAAATTCTCTTCTAAATACCCTCATGTTGTCACGCTCTGTTTTTCGATTGTATTTTTCTTCTTTAAGTTATTCTTTTATCTTAAATAGTGTTCAGGGACTTACCCGACTTGCCCAAGGCTTTAGCTAATTGATTTAATTCTTTCTTCCCTGTGTACTTCTTCTCTTGTTCTTCTTTGCTTCTAATTTCTGTTCTATTTTTTTTTTTTCTTAATATGGATCTCGATGTGATTTTGTTTGCGAGAATATCCAAGAACCTCTTTGTGCTGTTTATGAAATAAGTCTACGGAACTCTTCGACCTGGTGATCCGTTCTGGATGATTTTATTCTGGCTACACAGACACGATTTTATTGGTGTGGAAGACAGGCTGATCTAGGTAGGGGGAGGTTGAAACTACAACACAGAATCCAGTTGTTCTAATGAGATGCTTCAAAAGCCCTAAAATGGCTACCGTCTGAAGGAATGAACCTCTAAGAAGTAGAAGATAATTAATTTCACGAAAGCCAAGCGGCCTCCTAGTCTGAACGGGTCGTTGATGGATCCCGACCCTTGCTAACACCAAATGAAAACCATTTGATGTTTTCACATAATTAAGGTCAGGTCAGTATTAATAGGTCAGTATCAAAATCAGGAGTAAGGTCATGAGTAAGGTCATGTCTCTCCCTCTTCCCCTTTTTTGTGTTGGGGGGAAGGGGGGAGGATGGAGGGTGAGGGTGAGGGGGAGAGGATCGTCAGCGTGTCATCAATGCGACGCACGATTCGACTTCGTCTTTTGTGTCACTTCGACCCAACTGAAGTCGACTCACGTCCTAACCCGTGACCTTTTTAAACTCCTTCGAGCTCTCGCTGACTTTACAGGGTTTTAGCTGTTGCCAGGTGATTCTATTCAACAAAAGAGTGAAAATGGGAAATGAGATTTCGGTCGGCTGAGATTCTGTTGTCTCGAAAATGAGATTTTTTTTCAGCGACCTTCCCTCAACGGAATGAAAATATCAGAGTTTCTTTGATAACGTTTTTTTTTTAATTAATCAATTTTTCAAGTTTCATTCAAGCAATACATGGGCGGCTGACAACCGGTGACTGGTCCCCTTTCCATACCAGTCCAACAGTAATACAACACAGACAAGAACCCAAGGTTTCTTATCAGAGAAGTCTGTAGTAGAGCCCAAGGATCGTTGCCAGCAGCTGTGGGGCTGCGGTTCTTCCACTAAGTGAAATTCGGGACAACAATTTAATATATAATTTTGATGTCATCTCGATAATCTTTTTTATCTAGACTGTTTTTTTATGATAATAGGCCAGTCTTACAATTCTAATCTTTTGTGTCAGGTATCCTGGTAAACAGCGTTGTATAAACTCTATTGTAGATATATTCTTGCTTCGTTTGCTTCAATAAACGTTTTACTCGGCTTTGTTTTGTTCCCATTCGCTATATGTTTTCTCTATTCCTGTTTTCTGTGATAAATCTATTCCAGAAGACTCTACAACCTCTCATTTTAGATTTCTATCAATTATACGTAATACAGGGGACACTTAAAACTGGTCCACCATATATCGGATTTTTGTAAACCTATCTTTCGATGTATTCTACTTCTGCATATTACAAATAAAAGCAATATCAGTTTAAAAATAAAGTTTTAATAATGCAGTGAGAGAGGGATTTGTATTGTACATGGTGAACATCATGGTGTACATCATATAGATTATGATGTACATATATGTAACTGTGTGTTACATATACATATTTATTACATATACATATACATATACATTACATATACATTATGATGTACATATACTCGTACAATGATGTACATGTACATCATTGGTCATTTACGTTCTTCCTCTAGTCGCGAGATCTCTATTTACCAAATACAAACACCTAAAGGTAGCCAGGTACGTATTTTGCCATCGATAACCGGCGTTTCTATCTTTGGAGCTGAAGACGTGGAGATCATAGACCTTGTTCACACTTGCGGTTCGAACCGCGGCGGTTCAATTACAATTTAAGTCAATGGAGGCGTTCGCACACAACCTTGACTATGCGGTACCAACGTGGTTTCCGGGCGATTCAAACCGTTAGTGTGAACAGGGCCGTAAAAGTGGTAGAGGTACGGGGAAGGAAGCAAGACAGAGTGCAGAACAAGTGATCATATTATATATATATATATATATATATATATATATATATATATATATATATATACACACATATATTTAGTGGAGATTCACCTTCAACCATATCATAATTTTGCGTGACTCTGGTCTGTAGGGGTGGCATCAAAGACCATGAAATATTGACAACGTAAAACTTCTGCAGTAAATATCCCAGACTCCAAATATACGTAACTTCAGTTTTGTTGTGTTTCTGAACACAAATGTACTGGCTTAGACGTAAAAGTCATTTAACTTCTTCAATACAATACCGAACTGTATAGATTGTAGTGCACGCATTGGGCGATTTAGTTACCAATCTTGAGGGACATCCCATAGTCTGAATGGGATCTAGATATGCAGAGACCCAAGACTTAGTAAGTGGTAGAATTGACCTGTCTATGAAGCAAATTTGTCAATAAAAATCGCCATGGAAATGCAAGAGGTAACACAGTAAACACGGTGCAATATTCTGTGACTTTGGACGGCTCGAATCAGGTCGAATCTGCGCGAACTACTAAAAGGAGTAAGAAAATAATAATTAATAAATGAATGAATAGATTGCTGAATGAATAAATAAATAAATAAATAAATAAATAAATGAACAAATGAATAGATAGATTAATCAGTTAATAATTAGGTAAATAGATAAGTAAATAAATTAATAAACAAACAATTACATAAGTTAATATATAGTTATAAATATATACATACATAAATGCACATACACACGGAACCATTTTATACCAGATTCATGCACTACCTCTCTCTTTTTGTTGTATTGATAAACATTCATTTAAGAATGTATGTGTATGGGAGCTAATGTGCAGCAAAACCTGAAATATTCGGTAATAAAACACACAGTTACATAGTTCCAACACATTGCGGACCAGAGGCACAAGTCCGCAATGTTGCGTTATCACGTCGAGGCGAAGTAATAAACAACCCCGGAACCTCACATTGACCTTTTTTTTTTATAATTTTTTTTCTTTTAGTTTTATTTTCCTTTCGTCGCTTGAAATTAGCCTCTTTGTTTCTTTCGTGCCCACTAAAGCTTTCGCCAAACTTCGAAGGCCCTCCACTAAATCACTAACTTTGGTTTCCATCCCCTCCCCCTCCCCTCTCTCTTACTGCGTCCTCTGGCCCTCCTCCTCCTCCTCCTTCTCCTCTTCCCCCTTCTCTTTCTCCTTCACCTCTCCTTCTTCTTCTTCTTCCTCCTCCTCCTCTTTCACATCTTCATCCTCTTTCTCTTCCTATCCCTTCTTCACCTCTTCCTCTTCTTCTTCCTCCTCCTCCTTAACCTGTCCCTCTTCGTCTCCTTCCTCCTCTTCCTATCCTTTCTTCACCTCTTCCTCTTCTTCCTCCTGTTCCTTCTTCACCTCTCCCTCTTCTTACTCCTCCTTCACTTCTTTTTTCCATCCTCCTATTCCTCCTTTCTCCTCTTTTACTTTTTCCTCTTCTTTCTCCCTTCCTTCACTTCCTCCTCTTCCCTCACTTTCTCCTCTTCTTCCTTTTTCTCCTCTCCATGCCCTTCCTCTTCTTCTTCCTCCTCCTCCTTCTCCTCCTTCTCCTAATCCTGTTTCCTTACTTTCATTTATATAAGAACCACATCTCCTATTATCACACTCTTCCTCATTCTCTTTCGGTTTCAGATGTGGTCTTATTTATACCTCAATATCTCTAGTTCTATACCTATTCCCTCCATCCAACTCTCTTTATCTGTTTGTCTCTCTTTTTCTCTGTCTCTCTCTCTCTCTCTCTCTCTCTCTCTCTCTCTCTCTCTCTTCATCCATGTGAGTAGATAGTTATGAAATCCCGAACCATTGGTAGAGATAATTTCTTCGACGGATGATTGGACGCATGTTAATTAACCAATACCTCCCGGGGACGGGCCCTTCAATTCCATAAAGTCGTTTGGATAGTCAGAATAAAATCAGTCAAGTATGTCGTTACGTTGAAGTGAGATTGGC
>NC_134818.1:21608334-21623334 GCF_046742065.1 Oratosquilla oratoria | reverse complement strand
TGAAAGCAGTGCCGTGTTCAAACCCGCAGGAAAACTCTGCTTTAATAAGCCCTTGGTCTAATATCAGTAATGGTTATTTACCCCGAAGAGATTAGTTTTCATCTATTGCATATTCTTTGGATCGTTTGTTACTTTACCCTCCGGCTCGCGTGGAAGTTAAAGTTACGCAAACGTATGGGAAGAGGAGTTGTGAGTTATGATGATGGTGACGAGGGTGATCATGATGACAATTATGGTGATAAAGGAGGCGGTGATGTTATTTCTATTGTGATGACAATCTTGACTAGCTCCGAAAACGGCGCTGGTATATGTGTGTACGTGTGTGTGTGTGTGTGTGTGTGTGTGTGTGTGTGTGTGTGTGTGTGTGTGTGTGTGTGTGTGTGTGTGTGTGTGTGAGTGTGTGTGTGTGTGTACGTGTGTGTGTACGTGTGTGTGTGCGTATCATCTACGACAGATCCCCATGTGGAGAGTTCCCAACCTACCCTACCACCTATGCATTTTTATTCAGTCCTCAGAATTAAGCGGCAAGGGAAGACACAACTTTCCTCGTCTCTCTTAAAGGGATAAACCCAAACATTAGAGTAAACTCCCTTTGCTCTCTCCTCCTTTCACAACAGTTTGGTGCTTCCATCCCGATTCGTCCCTGAAGCCGCCTCTCAATTTCTCTTCATCCCTGTTTTCCTTTCCGTACTCCTCCTTCTAGGCCCCTCACTCATACTCCTCCTACCCCTACTCCCCCCGCCTCTCACCCATACTCCCCCCTACCCCTCCTCCCCCCCGCCTCTCATCCACATTCCTCCTCTTCCACCAGCTCTCGTTGTGTACCAACTCATCCGTTTCCTCCGCCGCTATCTACTTTATTTTACAAACACAATTTCACATTACCTTTACCATCCTGTTTTCGATCTTCCTCTTTCTGTCGTTCCTTCCACACTTTTTCCATACATTCTTAACCCCCACTCTCCATTTCCATATCCATGTCATCTTACCAGGGTCTTGTTTATTTTCTGTACATTCGTTTTTTTGCAACTTTACCCCTTATTCTCTTGTTTAGCAATGTATCGAGTCTCTTCATGATCCTTAGAGCCCAAAGATAGTCAACCTCCACTGCCATTACCCTCTGTCCACAGTTCTCTTCCATACAGTGGCAGTTTTCTCCAAGTCATACCCACTCTGGAATTCGTTAATATTTTCCTACCTTTCCAAACCATTTCATTGCTCATTATGCTTTTCTTATTTGCAAAATATTCTGTTTACGTCCTTCTCCATTGAAATTACCCTCATTCTCTGCTATATCTACTTATGAATATCTAAGGATTACAAATTCCTTATTTAGTATGTGGTATGTGTACGTGTACGTGCGCGCGTGTGTGTATGTGTATGTATGTACGTCTCACGATGTCGGAAAGATGCCAAAATACCTTTCTATAGTTAACAATATCGAAGGACCAATTTCTAAAGAACCAACTAGCAATCTTACACACACTCACACGATCTTACACGATCAATATTATTGCGGGATATTCTGTATTGCAAAATATCATTAACGGTATTGGGATGGTATTGAAGAGTCACACATTTTTCAATACCATCCCTACACCGCCAATAACATTGTACAATACAGAACATTTCGCAATAATAATGATCGTGTAGGACCCGCTTTACAAATAACCAAGAACGAAATTGCGTCTACAAACAAAACCTGTAGGAGGCAACACCGAAGTGTGCGTTTGTTGAAGGTAGACGATGGAACGAGATCGCTAAGGTACTCACCTGGAGAGCGGCACGCCCCTGTAAGCCTGAGGTGCCACACAAGTGACATCCTCGACCGCTATGGAGGTATTAGGGGTGTTGGCCAGCTGGACGAGCCACTGCAGTGAACAGTTGCACACAAGCGGGTTGTCCCTTATGTCGAAGGTGGTGAGCGAAGTCCAAGGGAGCTGATCTTCGCGGAGAGTTCGAAGGCCGCAAGAACGAAGGTTGAGCTGCCGGAGTCTTGGCACGTGGGCCAGGAGAGCTCCGTGGAGGAAGGCCAAGCGTGAGTTGTGACTCAAAGTGAGCACCTGCAGGTTAGGGCAATGTCTGAAGGCCCCAGGGTGAATATACTGCAGGTTGCGGCATCCTGAAAGCTCCAGGTTGACCAGCTGGCTCAGGTGACGGAAAGCTCCTTCAGGCACCTCACTGAAATTATTGCTACTTAATGAAAGGGAGTCAAGGCTTATTAACGAACCGAGCGCCTCCACCGGGAGCGAAGATATCAAGTTCTTGTTCAGGTTTAATTTCTGTAATCTATGAACTCGGTAAAAAGCTAGTTCAGACACTCGGGAGATGGCGTTCGACTCAAGGGAAAGCGATTTGAGGTGCTCGTTGGGGATGGAGTTCTCGGCGATCTCAGTGATCTTGTTCCTGCAGAGATCGAGAGCCTCAAGTTCCACGAGGTTCTTCAAGGCGGAAGTCTGGATCTCCCGCAGTCTGTTGTCACAAACGTTAAGGACGTTCAGCTTTCCTAGGGCCCGAAAGGAGCGTTCGTAGAGAACGGTCAGCTCGTTGTGCGCCAGAACAAGAACTCGAAGATTTCCGAGGTCGCTGAATGCCGCTGAGTCGAGCTTGCTGACGCTGTTGTGACTGAGGTCTAGATGTCTCAGAGACTCCAGCCCATCGAAGGACCTCGACCCGATCTCAGTGAGGTTGTTATAGCTCAGCCTCAACTCCTCCAAGTGGGTCTGGGCCTCGAAGTTCCCGGACCCGAGGGAGTGGATGAGATTGTGAGAGAGATCGAGTTGTTTCAGGTGAGAGTAGAAGACGAAGGCCTGGGCGATGGAAGTGATGAGGTTATGGGCGAGGTGGAGCTCACGGAGGTTGGGATTGAGGAGGATAGGCACCGTGTCCATGTGACTCTGAATGCACCTGGCGCTCGGGATGGCCTCGTCGCAGGCACAGCCACTTGGGCAGAAGGCACCTGCTCGACTCGCAAGGCACAACCAAAGGCCCAGCCACCACACCACCGCGACGTGCCCCAGGGCCGCTCGTCCGAGACCGTCCATTACTGAAAAGAACAGAAACGCATCTTGTTAATAATCTGCGACCTTAAGGAAATGAGAGATATAAATAAAAACTGCAGAATATTTGGAGTAATTCATACATCTCACACCCATATTACGCGCGCGCACGCACACACACACACACACACACACACACACACACACACACACACACACACACACACAAATATATATATATATATATATATATATATATATATATATATATATATATATATATATATATATATGCATGAGAAATCACATAAACTCGTGATTCTAAATATGCGGAAAAACCACCAAGGAAAAAGAAAAACTGATGACCAAGCGCTTTCGTCTGAGGATGTCTGAATAGACGAAAGCGCTTGGTCATCAGTTTTTCTTTTTCCTTGGTGGTTTTTCCGCATATATATATATATATATGTATATATATAATGTGTGTGTATGTGTGTGTGTGTGTGTGTGTGTGTGTGTGTGTACATGTGTACATATACTGAAGAGTGTAGCTGGCAGTAGGAACATGGAATTTAAGTTTCTCCACTTCTATTCACTCCAATAGTGATGTACTCTGTGTTAAATACCGATGTGCTACTACATTTCACTCCAATGATACATATATGTGTATATGTTACAGTAAGAACACGTACCTAGGGATTACGCGTAATCCCTGAATGTTTCAGTGAATACGCGTAATCCCCGTTTCACTAACCTAACCTAACCTAACCTTAGGTTAGGTTAGGTTAGTGAAACGGGGATTACGCGTATTCACTGAAACATTCAGGGATTACGCGTAATCCCTAGGTACGTGTTCTTACTGTAACATATATATATGTAAATATATGTATATATATACATAATATATATACTTATGTGTATATATACATACATACACAATGGCGATGATTGTCATGATAGTGGTAATGATAAGAACATCGTTTACGCCTTTTCAGAAATTTGCGCCGCGTAAGGGCGATCGTGGGCTGATGTATTTCTTCATTATGGACTCTAAGTTCACCGGAGATGATCTCTTTCGGCCGTCGATGGCGTATCCACTTGCGAGGGAGGATGAGAGGGAGGAAGAGAGGTGGGAACAGAGTGAGGAAGAGAGGGAGAGAGGGAGAAAAAGAAGAAGAAAGCGAGGAAGAGGTGAAGATAGTATGAAAAAATGAAGAGAATGAGGGTAAGAGAGAGTGAGGAAGAGAGGGAGGAAAGTAGGAAGAATGGCAGGGAAGAAGCATAGTAGGGAAGGAAGAAAAGAGAGAGGGAGGTGGAAAGGGAGGGAGAGAGGAAGGAAGTGAGGGAGGAAAAGAGGGAACAACTGAGGGAAGAAAAGGTGTAGTAAAATAGGAAGAAAAGCGGAGAAAAAAAAAGAATGGTACGGAAAGAGAACAGGAGGGAGAAAGAGAAAGAGGAGATGAAGGAAAATAAGAAAGAAAATGAGTAAGAAAGGTATTGAAGGTGGAAAGGAGGGAGGGAGGGAGGGAAGGGGGGGAGGGAGGAAGAAAAGGGGGAGGAGAGAAATTCAAGGCCTTCAGTTTGAGAAGTACATAACCGTGTGCCCGTCTGTACTCATAGTATTTTTATTTTTCTTGTCGAAAATTAACTTCATTAGAAAATCCAAATTCTCTCTCTTACACACAATGTTTACAACTAAATATACGCATTGTGCGTGTGTGCTCGTGTGTGTGCGTGTATGAGTGTGTATATGCGTGTGTGTGTGTGTGTGTGTGTGTGTGTGTGTGTGTGTGTGTGTGTGCGTGTGTGTGTTTGTGTGTGTGCGCGCGTGTGTGTATGAGAGAGAGTGAGACAGAGTGTGTAAGTAATTACGAGTATATTTACCTAATTCTAGTATAGAGGAAAGGAGCAACACTCGTGGGGACCTGTCTCCTATTTTCCAATAATCATACCTAGTATGAGAAAGAGAGAGAGAGAGAGAGAGAGAGAGAGAGAGAGAGAGAGAGAGAGAGAGAGAGAGAGAGAGAGAGAGAGAGAGAGAGAGATTTCAAAATTTTGAATCAAATTAATTTTCGGCAAGGAGAGACTTCTTCTCTGAACCTCGAGAACTTCGAGTGTCAGGGAAAGCTTCCGAGAGTCCGAAGAAGAAGTTTGTGATGTTCAAAGACACTTCCGACTGGAGTATATTTTTTTCTGTAATAATTATCTCTTTCTTATTTCCAATAGGCCCCATTCAAAAACCGGAGGGTTAGATGCAGCAAGAACATTGGTTCTCTTGTGAGGAGTGTTAATATGAGGAAGTTGAATTCAAATTTTTGCCATAGTTTGGGTCTTATATTTTATTCTAGTTGTTATCAAATAAAAGACACTAATATACAGGAAGTCTTACGAAAAAAAATATATATATCATCTACTGAGTGGAGAATGGTTGTATATGGATGATGTTGTGACTGCATGAGGAGGAATGGGCGGGGAAGTGGGGGGTGGGGTAGTATGTGTGAGTAAATTTTGACGCAGCCCGAAGGGATTTCTCCCCGTCCTCACCTTATATGCAAAGGGGGACGGAGAGGGGGGGTCGCCGATTAAATGAAGCGGCCTCGCTGTGGATGTACTGTGTCTTGCGACACTGCTTCTGACCCAGGGCGGTGGGCAGGGTGCAGGGATGACCCGTCATCCAGGAGGTGCTCAGATGAGAGGAAGGGTGGGAGGGGTGTGGAGGAAGGGTGGGAGGGGTGTGGAGGGTATGTAGGGATGAAATGGGTGGGAGTGTTTTTATGCCTTTCCCTTTTTGGCTACCTCCCTTGGAAGGGGGAAAAAGCCTTGGTATATGTATGTATGTACCTCTTCTGCACATTGGGGTATTATTGTTTATGTTATGGTTGTCACTAAGCTATTGTATCAAAATCCGTGAAACTCTTATAGAAAAGAGATCGTCCGGGTACAATCGGTAATAGAAATAAATGACTGGGTTTTGAGAAGATTAGTTCTTACAACTTTTTTTTTTTTTTTTTTTTTTTTTTTAAACCCAACTCAAGACCGTCGGCGTCTTCCACTGTCTAGATGAAAACTAAAGAATTTCATTACAAAGTTATCTTTTTACAAACACACCTTAATTAGGCCCTTCTTCTTACTGTATTTTCTGCTGAAATCTATTTCCGCATCGACTTATGCTCTCCCTCTTCAGACACAGGAGAGTTATTCGGCCATCTTGTTATACATTTTCCAGAATCTTCGTATACGGTACGGGAGCTCTAATTATCTATTATTCATTTCTTTATTCATATATTTATCATTTTTTCATTTACACACACACACACACACACACACACACACACACACACACACACACACACACACACACACACACACACACACACACACACACACACACACACACATACTCGCAGTGGATAGAAAATTAGAGTGAAAAAGTCAGACAGATATTTAAAGTCTAAGTGAGGGCTATAAAGGCAGACGGACACAAATGCAAGAAAGGAGAGAAAAGCGAGTGAGATTGAGTGAAGGAGCACGTGAGAAAGGGAGGAAGAGTGAGTGAGTGAGTGAGTGAGTGAGTGAGTGAGTGAGAGAGAGAGAGAAGAGAGAAGAGAGAGAGGGAAGAGAGGAGAGAGAGGGAGGAGAGGAGAGGGAAGAGAGGAGAGAGAGGGAAGAGAGGAGAGAGAGGGAAGAGAGGAGAGAGAGGAGAGAGACAAAGAGATAAAGAGATAAAGAGAGACAGAGGCAAAGAGAGAAAGAGAGACAGAGACAAAGAGAAGAAACAGACAGACAAGTTGATAATGGGAGTCCACAGTCACAACCTTTTCGTCAAATCTTGATAATTGCAAAGAAGAGAACTTTCAGAGTCTTGTCCTTTGATGTTGGCCAGCTAGATTAGCGCCACAGTTTGGAGCGGACCAGAATATTCTCTTTAAAGGGTGACACTGTGTCCTCACAACGTCGCTCCCTTAAAGTGACTCTTTACGACATTGGCGAGCTCTTTAAATGACACTCTTGATTGTAGTAAGGCCTTGAAGTAGCCCTCACAATGATCTCTGCTATTCGTAGTAACGCTTGAGAACCGGCATTCCAAATTATTATGTTTCTGTCTTGCTGCATTGCTTCTGACGGATGGGAGTGGGATGGATGAGGTTAGGTATATGCCCTGAGTGGCTACCTTCCTTTTAAAAGGGAAGAATCTTGTTTGTATATAGACAGAAGAGGCGTAAGAGGCTGAGCAGGTCAAGTTTAATTTGAATTAGGTTAGGTTAGGTCAAGTTAGATCAAGACCGTTGAGGTTGCCATTTAAGGTTATTTAAGCACGTACTACGTCAGGTCAGGTAAAAGTATCATAGTTTAAATAATGGTAGATTAAGCTAGGAGAGTTTAGCTTTAGTTAGATTAGAAAAATGTTGGTTAGACTGTATCATGAGGTTGCCATTTAAGGTTATTTAAGCACGTACTACGTCAGGTCAGGTAAAAGTATCATAGTTTAAATAATGGTAGATTCAGCTAGGAGAGTTTAGCTTTAGTTAGATTAGAAAAATGTTGGTTAGACTGTATCATCTACTGGCTTAGCTTTCTGTAAATAGTTTAAACTGTAGTATTACGTGAGTTATGAACAAGTTAAGTCATTGGATTAGTTAAAGATAGATATTCAAGTTCCGTTCCATGTAAAAATTCCAAGGATATGATTGTATACTTTGAGGATGTCATGACAAGCGACAGGCGATTACGTACACTAGAGTACCTGGTCCGAAGGGTCAAAATAGGAAATACTCTTCAGGCCACCTCCCAGCTATCTACTAAAGAGAACCTTATTATATATGTTATCATATCTGGTTCTAACCACAATTAGTTCTTAGTTCTAACCAAGGATGAGCCTTCATGATTAGGTCGTCACTAGTTACTAAGGATATAGAGGAAACCTCCCACAAAGGCTTATGCACTGATTTTTATGTAAGGTATTCATGTTGTTTTATAGACACACTCGGGATACATAGGTACAGGAGTGAACAGGCACGCACTCACATGCGCGCACACACACACACACACACACACACACACACACACAAACACACACGTAGGAACACACAGTACAATCATGAACAACCAGACCAGCATATACACTTACAATCAGGGACACGCGTACAAACATACACGCGTGCATGGATTCGCTCTTACACACACATATATGGACGCAAACGCATGAACACATACGGCAGGAACACACGCACATATACTCGGACGTATACATGCACACACGCGCGTGTGTACAGGTATGTACAAACGAAAGATTGAACGCTGTGCCTGTTGACATTTTCTTCTACAGTCCAACGAAGAATAGATTGGTCTAGTCGCGTATCAGCGAGTCACTGCCAAAGAACTGGAAGAAGTCAGATCTAAGATTAAACTCCTTTTGTTATGTGACAGACTTTATAGTTTTATTCAGGTTGTTGTTCGATCTATTTCAACGAGTAATGAGCTTAGGACTTATAGAGTTTAAATTTATCACATTAAACTCTTTCTAATTAGATGTTGAACGGTTCAAATTTATCTAAGTTAACTTAGTGGAACCAGGTAATTGCTTCCTATCTCTACATAGAATTTGGTTCATAGTCAGCTATTCTATTCAGCTGAAGGAGAATCCCCACGCTGAAGACGCAAGATTTTATTTCAAACTCTCCACTGTGGTTGTCCTATTATATTCTGGTTGACGCCAGGCGATTTTATTCAGCCGAAGGCTCCCCTTTCCGACCAAGAAGGGTCAAGCATCAACCGTTTCAGACTTAATCCGCTCTGAGGTCTCCCCATCTCCCTCTCTTCCTGGACCAGGAAACGATTTTAGCCCTTTTGTCCACCTACACTAGGGTCAGGATCCCGTGAAAATGGACTATGTAGGTCATAAGAGTATTTTAGCCCTTTTTGTTCCCTGTCATTGAGGTTGGAATCCTTTGAAAGAATCTACACGTGAAGGATCCACCAAGTCAGTCCCTTAACTTCTTTTCTTCCTATTTTCTTTCCATTTTTTTCTCACCCTCCACGTTCTCCTCATTCCCGTTTTCTGTTCTTATGTGAAGGAGGTTGCCCACACTACGCCATCTTTTTCATTTACCTCACGGGAGAGATTGTCTTGTTCCGAGCTGTGAAGTAAGAGTTCTTAGTGTTGTGTTTCTTTTGTCGTGAGTTCTGAGTTTCTCCTCTTTCTTTTACTCTATTCTATTTTTATCTTTTTTCCTTGACTTACCTCTGTACCGACGGCCACTTTTTAGAGCCAAAATTTCTTCAAGAGAATTCCTGGAAAATATTCTAGGTTTGCTCTTAATTTTTCCTCACTGCAGATAGTCTTCCTGTTTTACATTCTTTTATGGTTTGTTTTCTTGCATTTGTGTAATGATTCTCACCCTTATTGGCCTTCCCATCTCTTCCAACATGGAAAGGTCTATCAAAAAGGTCACGTACATTACTTTCTGATTCCGTTTTCTTTATAAAAAAAGGTGATGCACATTGTTCCATTTTCTTTGTCGTTTCTCTTCTTCCCATTTTCTCTAACTTACCACCCACCTGCCCTTCCACACATCTTCCATTTTCTCTCCTTCTCCTTCAACATAACTTCAGTTTTCATTCATTCCCATTCTCCTCTGAACGTTGTTTCTCTACTTTGTCCTCCTTTATTCTCTACTTCTGCCTCCTTCATTTCTTCATCTTAATCATAGTTTTTCGAAATTGACCACTATGTTTTACCTTGGCTGAAGCTACGGGATTTATGTTTAGCTGAGGTATGACCTCAATATGCTTGATTAGCTTAATTAGTACTTTGGATCAATTCTTTCGTCGTAGGATTTATCTCGTATATATTTCGCGTTCATCTTCACCCTCTCGATTTCATTCAGCATGAGAGCCTCTCGTAGAGAGTGATAACCTTTCCTTCTCTGCATTTCTTCTTTTCCTCTTAATCCTTCGAAGATCCTCTGAGACTTCCGAAGTCTTAGTCTTCCTTCGTGTAAGACGGAGACTCCTTTTACGCTCGCCAGTGTTGCTCAAGTCTCCTGGAGGCCTCACAATTACATGCCCTTGTTCTTTCCCACATTATGTTCTCTTGTTCTCTTGTTCTTCGTCGTTCTCCGTCTCCTTGGGTCAGGACGTTGATGGAGCCTTTTTACTTCAGAGGCCGTCGTCACTTGTATGAATAGAATCGCCTGACGCCACGAAGAACGTAATCACAAAGTATGCTTCTGTTTTGAATCTAGTCGACTGGTGGCGTCATCGGAAGCGTGATGGTCTCGCATTCGCTTGGTTGTGGGTTCGAATCCTACACTTCTCTCCAGTTCCCAGTAGTGAGTGTTACCTGGCCCATCAGTCCAAGCTTATAAGCCAAATGTGACGGCTTCTCACCCCCCACATATGTCTTGAAGGAGTTGATCGAGGTCAGGCCTGAACCCAAGACTCAGCCGAATAAAATTATCTGTTATTGGCCAGAACAAAACATGAGTAAATGGTCCATCATAGTGATGAGATTAAAACTGATCTAAAGAGGCCATGAGATCATGGGTTCACTCCTCAAGAGAAATAAAATATTTTTAGGTTAGTCGGATATGTTTTCTAGGTTAGTCGGATAAAAGATCCATGGATTGAATCCCCTTATCCCACCCCCGTTCTTTTCTAGTCACTTAAATATAGTCCATTGAGGCTTTTAAAGGTCAGATGCACTCTTTTAGATCTGGAGGTCATTTCCCAACTGAATGAAGTAGGTCCAATAAAAAAATAAATAAATAAAGACCTAACACCACAATTCAAACGCGATGGTATTCACAGTTCGTATCGTCCACTTAAATTTTTAGTTAATCAACAAGTTTCATAGCACTGATGGACTGTGACAAAGGCCATTTATTAGAGTGACGCTTCAAAACCTGAAATTAAGGGCTGACAACCGGCTGAACGAGTTTCTGTGATTCGCCACATTTAATAACGGATCAAACGAAATATAATGGGAACGCACTTGTTTATTTGACTGTACGTACATACGTACGTACATACATACATACACGCATACATACATATACACACATACAAAAATGCATTTTCCCTTATCTGGGGAGTGGCCGAGTAGGAGGATAGTGTATAGCCTCTCTACACTTATCTCTAGCCCATTCGTTAACCCTCTCATCTTAGCACCTTGTGGTCATCCCTCTCCCGCCACACCGTTCAGATCTAAGGCAATGCAGCGAGACACAGCACTTCCATATCAGTGTTTGACATGCGAAGCTGGTTTCTCTCTTCAGTGAACGTCACGGTAAGAATCTTTTTATTTTCTAATTGCTTCAGGAACATCTCTAGGAAGACGGCATACTCTAATGGCTATATTCTGGTTAACACATTATTTTTATTCAGCTGTGGTGGCATTTTGTATCTCGGCCTTAGTACATTTACGCCTTTATTAATGATTTTGTTAGCACCTTTGTGACACTATGGACGTTCTTTGTTTTGATGTCAAACGATTTAGTCCTGACTGAGATGCGGTTCCTATACAGAGGGAGAAGACTACTTCGTGTGGGTTGAAGAGAAAGTATCTGACTATCCCTCCGCGATCAATTTTGTAAATTAAAGTCGCTTGGATCTAGCTGAAACAAAATCTATCATGCGTGAAGCCAAGCTGAAAAGGTAAACATATATAATTCTAATCAGTATGTGGCCGTGTTGCAATCTAGTGATTTTATTCTGTCTAACGCCATCGGTTTTTTTCTGATGAGGAAAGGTGAAGACTCGACAAAAAATCATGAATTATTTCCTTTTCAGTTTGAAAGTCATCTCTTAGCTGGGTGAAGTTATTTACCAATAAGGTAAAACTAAACTTCCGATGTACGCAACCATGTTAAAAAAAATTACCATCGACAGCTTATTCTGACGTCACTGGTGGTCTTATTAGCACGGGCAGACTGGATCATTTGAGGTCAGAACGTTTGGTTTCCAGGAAGCCTGGAATCGGGTTACGTCTCAAGAGCTCTTTGAAGACGGATCTAAAGGGGTTATCACACTGGGCTAATTTTCCTTCGACCTCCGATTAATTGGTGGTACCGCCCTCCTCCATAATCTTTTCCGCCGTAAAATAACTAATGCAAACTATTTCGTTTCCTCAAGAATTTACATAAGATACAATTTCATGTACTGAAGGAAATTCATTTTCCTCCAGCATATCAGATTCCTTCCCGAAAGCTGCGAGCTGCAGATGGGCTCTATAAGCCGGAGGAAAACAGCCCAGTGTAATAAAGTCTTTAGGGAGCGTTCGTTCGACGTTCGAGCCTCAGAGTCTAACCAGAGACCCCTAGATCCCCAACCGAGCCTCAAGTCTCTCTCGGCAATTGCTCCTATCATGCAGGAGAGATCTTGAATGGGGAAGACAAACTTCCTCTGTAACGAGGTCCCGAAATAGAAGTAATATATCAGAAGCTCCCGGCGGAGTCTATCACGAAGTGGCAGGGAACTTCTGCAACGAAGTGGCCAACTCAACCCTTTCAGACTGAGAGTCACTCCTTCACTTGAGTATAAGAATATACATATATAAATACCACAAGCCTTTTCCACTTTTAAAGGGGGTTTGTCGGGTCAAAGAACACACACACACACACACACCACACCCATTTAACGTCCTCTCCCATCTTTGCACGTCGTGAGTACAAGAAGACATTAATGTTATCAGGAGCTTCTGAAGAGGCAGGTTCTCGATATCAGAGTCCAGCAGACTGGAGGAGCACCTGTTCGTTAAGCCTTTCACTGGTCCTCGGATTGTCACTGGTGCCAGTTCTTGGTTGTCAGAGGACTACAGAGGTAGGTAATCGAACTCGCATGTCGGCACTGGGTCGTGATGTTGGAATTTAATGATAACAAACCAGCACCAGCGACGTCTCTCTCTCTTTAATGAATAAGTTCGTTAGATATTATATCTTCTATTTCTATTTGGTATAGCTCCAGGTGATTTTGTTCAGTTGATGTGACATCCCCATAGTGTACGGGGTGAAAGAATTCATGTAGATATATTTCAATTTAATCTGGCTTTCCTGAATCAGGCTTTGAAAGCCTCCTGTCTGCAAACCTTACCACTGAATTCCATTGCAACCCATTGAAGCTCTATAAACATATTATTCTCCACTTCAAGCGATTTTATCCATTTGAGGGAATGGCCGGGGTTCTATCTAGGATTAAGAGGGGAGCGCAGAACCCCCACCCCTCCCCTCTCCCCTGCCTCCCCCCCTCCCCCGTCGTCGCGTGATGAGAGGGGCGGAAACTGCGAGGCAGCGGGACGCGAAATTGGCTTCATATATTCGGATCAGGTCCTGAATTCGGGGCGGCGAAAGCGCAGCAGGTGAGAACAGGGGACGACTTCAGGCTTCTCCTCTCCTACCAACGCCACCACCACTATTACCACCACAACCACCATTATCACTAACACAAACAACACTATCACCTCTTTCATCCTCACCTCCAATCATCACAACCACTACCATCACCAACACCACCACCATCACTTTCACTATCACCTTCACTATCATCACCACCACTTTCACCTCCTCCATCACATTCACCGCTACCACCACCACCACCACCACCACCACCACCACCCATACCACAACTAATACCAACCCTAACACCTCCATCCCAACAATTATTAAGAAAAAACAAAACAAAAAAGCAATCACATATCATAATCGAAAACTCTCCTCAAACGAAACAGTAACAATTGCCAGAAAGGTTACTTTTAAAGGGAATATGGCGACATGGTCAGGTTGCGCATATAGCAAAATAAATATCTAAATAAATAAATAAATAAATATCTAAATAAATAAATAAATAAATAAATGAATAAATAAATACATGAATAATGGGGACGAAACCTCTCATCTGAATAAAATCATATGACGGCATTACAACATAAACAAATAAAACTCCCATCCCGTCATTTTCGTTTTAAAAATGCGTTAGTTTCAACCACTTAAGTGGCTCAAAATCTCTTTGTTTACAATGTCGTAAGACAAAGAGTGCTCTTGTAGGCAAAGCGTTGCTCTTTGTCACCTCAGGACAATGCCTCGCTTTTCTTTTGTTTCAAGAGAAACGAGAAAAAAAAAAAAATTCTTACCCACGACTTGATTCTTCAGTCCGGGAATTCCTCCGGCTGAATAGAGTAGTCTGGATGTACGCGCACACGCACACACACACACACACACACACACACACACACACACACACACACACATCCGAATACGCTTTTTTCCATCTTATAATGAGGTACCTTGAGTATATTCGCAACCTAACTACAGTGTCTGGTGGTACATATGCAAAAACCAGTATTGTATGCTATTGGGTTGTAAAGATTATCTGTAATGCCTTTGGTTCTCCCAAAGGTGAATACTTCGGCCGCAACCAAGCTTTTCCTGGACGGAACTCTCCACATATAGTCAACTACTGTATCTGAAGTCGAAAAAAATAATCTGGTATTAGCCAGTATAAAGTCTAAGGTTCTGTTTTACTAGCCGCTTCAACAGCAGCGCTTCAATTACAATGTAAATCAATATAGGGTTCATACGATACCGTGCCTTTTTTCATTGACTATGCGGTACCGCCGCGGTTTCCGCGCGGTTCAAACCGCTGGTGTGAACAGGACCTAAAAGTCATGCCAATAGGTTGAAGGTGCTGAGTAGGAGGAAATTATTTTATTGTTTTTGTTTCAGAGAGAATAAACTAAGTGAGAGCGAGAGATATTCTCCTTAATATAAACAGATGAATAAACAAATATATGAATAGATAAGTAAAAGAATAAATCAACGAGTAAATAAATAAATAAGTGAATAAACGAATAAATTAAAAAAACAACTAGATAAATAAGCCCCGTTAGTGAATGGCGTCACATGAAAATGTCAACCGTTCTGTCTTTGGGTGTTTGATGGCGGCTGTGGGTACTGGTAGTGTTGGTGGTGTGGTGGTGTAGTGGTGGCAGTGGTAGTAGTGGTGGTGGTGA
>NC_134818.1:21590834-21600834 GCF_046742065.1 Oratosquilla oratoria | reverse complement strand
AATCCATCGAGTGGTCTAGCAGAAGTTTTGCAATATAGATATAAACTTGCCACACACACACACATTTATGTATATATATATATATATATATATATATGTATATATATATATATATATATATGTATATATATATATAGTACATATATATATATATATATATATATACATATACATATATCTATAGTGTATGTTTGTGTGTAGGTGTATAGCGTGAACATACAATGTTTAGACTTTTGTGTACATATGATTGTGTACACATGTTTCCGAGCACATGTGTATGTGTGTGTGCATGTAGCTATACAATTAAGAATGTGTGAATGAATTTATTCTTATATACTTACGCTCTTATTCATTACGCCACATCGCTTAATAAGTGTACCACTTGAAGCGCCATAATAGTTCTTTTATTATAAAGACTCTTACGTATAAAACTCCATTGGGATTTACTCATTCGAGGTATACGAACTTTGTGTGAACAGAATTCTGACTGATCAAGACCCTAGATCAAGCAAAGAATCGACCCTTGGCATCTATACAGAGCGTCATGGTACCCGAAAGGCGGACGGGTCAAGTGTTGACGTCGATCACTCAAACAAAAAATCTTCTTTGTCAATAACAATAACAATAACAATAACAATAACAATTAATGATAATAATAATAATAATAATAATAATGATAATAATAATGATGATGATGATGATGATGATGATGATGATGATGATGATGATGATGATGATGATGATGATGATGATGATGATGATGATGATGATGATGATGATGATGATGATGATGATGATGATGATGAAGGTGGTGGTAGTGGGGACGATAGTTGTTGTGATGATGATGATGATGATGATGATGATGATGTAGGTGGTGGTAATGGTGACGATAGTTGTGATGATGATGATGATGATGATGATGATGATGATGATGATGATGATGATGATGATGATGGTGATGATGATTATGATGATGACGACGACATCAACAACGTCACCTTGACCCTATGTGCTCAAAGGATACTTGCGAAATTAAATGGGTCACATTTTCTTCATTAATCGTTTGAAATATACAACTTAAATCTCGCTCTAGTCTACTTACGAATATTTCATTCAGCTAAAGGACCTTTGCTTGAAATGAACATTATTCGACCACGATCCTGTGCCTAAGGGACCCCATTCACGGTGCGATCTGGTCTTAAGGCCGCGGGGAGATCTGGTCCGGTCCGTCTTGACTGGATCGTGCATGTTGGTCGGACAATGCAAAATCAGTACATAAACGACCCAATCTGCTCGTATCCGACCAAATCTGTCCGGCGGCCTCAAGACCAGATCGTACCGTGAATGGGGTCCCTAAGTCCGGGTTCAATCCTCAGTTTTAGAAATGACCTGGCGCTTGCTGCAAAGGAATCTGTTTTTATGACACCGCACAATAAAGGTCAATCTTCTCTGAATCTAGTTTCTTAGGAACATTCATTGTAAAGGAAAAATTATCTTAGCCATTGAGAAGCCTGTGTTAGAAGGGGTAGTTGGTCATTAGGATTACAGAAAAAAGTCAATTTTTGCTTTTAATACGTGTACCAGACCCCTACAAGAAGGTTGCTCATAGTGACGTCAATAAAGTAAAGGTGAAGAGCCTACGCCAGGAGGCACCCGAAGCTGCCAACTCTGCCCTATGTGCAGGTTAAAGTCACTGCTAGAAATCGGGGAGTGCGGGATTTGAACCCACAACTAAGTAAATGCGAGACCAGCACGCTTCAGGTTACGCCATCAGCGCACTAGACGTCAATAAACTGAATGCACAAATACTTGAATAGATAAACTGAATAAATAGATGAATAGGTGAATAAATAAATAAAGGAAAAATAAATAATAAATAAATATATATATTATATATATATACACAGTATATATATATATTTATACAGTATATATATATATATATACAGTATATATATATATATATACAGTATATATATTACATATATATATATATATATATAATATATATATATGTATATATATATACATATATTCAAACAAATAAAATAATTAATAGATACTGATCGAGCCGAGCACTGGACTTGACAAGAGTTGTGAAAACCACATAAATATGATTATGAAATAGAAGCTCTGACGACAGAACACCAAGACAGGATAATACACACGCACACACGCCACACTTTTCAAAATGTACAAGAGAACGCTCGATCAACTCGTAGGGCAAATGAATCTCATTTCATTTACTTATTTATTTGTTCATTCACTTCAAAGCAGTGCCTCAGGCATGACCACGAAAAGAATGAAGTGGATTTTGCATTTCATTTTATGTCAAAGAAGAATGCCAGCTCTTCAGAGTATCAGATATATGTATCAGCAAAATAAAATTGCCAAAAGGCAGCCGTAATGTAATATTTGAATCAAATATTATTGAGAAACAAGTAAATGTGGATTTCAAATTGTTCATTAGATGTAGTTTTCTACAAGTACTGTATGCACGACTCAAAAGATAGGGGTCAACATGATCATGTATTTCTATCAAAATACAGTTGTGTTCAGGCCTGGCTACGAAAATAGAATAGGTAGAGTGCGTTCAGGTACTACTACGAAAAGAAAATTAAGCTACAAGAACAATGACGAAGATATAATTGTAGGTAACGCTAAATGTGTGGGGGTGGGGGGGGTGGGGGGTGAGTCAGCGGTACGTTGATCCAGGTCATGCAGATCTATCCTCTTTAAAACTCTACGTTGAGTTGTTGCATGACTACGTCGACTTGTTGCACGCTTCTCAACTGCTACTTAAGGTTCTTGGCTGTCGGCATTGGAACACGATTCAAACGCAGCATGCAAATCCTTTTTTTTTCTCCCCAGTGTCTCTTTTGCTTTAGCAGAGTCACTGTCCTCGTCAGTAAGATTCACGTCATGTGCAGTTTAGTTTACGCTTGTTTGAATTATTCTAAATTCGAGCAAACTAGTCTAACCCAAAAACAAACTAGTTTAGTTTCCCATCACCCTAAACTAACATGAGATAAATTACCCTCGCTCACGTAAGACGTGTTGGTAATAAAAACCAAAACCAAAAAATAAAATAAAAACGTTAACGAACTCTTGGATGAACCAAACGGACTCTGTCAACCCGACATGGCGTCATGTCGCATTCTAAGAAGGAAAAGATCATCTGGAAAAATGTCGCTACTCAGGTACACAACTCTATAGGGTTCGTTAGGACGTGCCCTCTCAGTGTGGGTGGGTGTTTGTTTCTTTATCAGTGAGTATTGTTACCCATATTATTATTGTATACAGGCAAATCATATATATATATATATATATATATATATATATATATATATATATATATATATATATATATGTATGTACGCATGCGCACGCGCGGACGTGTATGTGCACGCACCTGCGCATATATATATATATATATTTCTATATATATATATATATATATATATATATATATTATATATATATGTATATACATATATATTACATATATATATATATATATATATATATATGTGTGTGTGTGTGTGTGTGTGTGTGTGTGTGTGTGTGTGTGTGTGTGTATGTGTATGTATGTGTGCGATTAAAGTTTTCATTCAGTTCATCTGCTGTCACCATCAAATTGGCCAGAACGACAGCACCTACCCAGTCGCAACTTGATGTACATATGCATCTTTTCACATGAAATCTGATTTTGTGCATTATGGTATGCAACATGGCAATGCAACTTTCTTTCAAAAGGGAAGCCACTTGCAAATTGGTCCACACATTCAACTTTTCTCGAGGAATCTTGTGCTGTGCAGAGCTGGCAACACGCAACCTGCAGCATTCAAATACCCACAGGGATATCCAACTATGCAACCAGCTGACCTAATGCACGCACACTCACACACAGACACACACACACACACACACGCACACACATGAGTTATGTAAATCAGGTATGATCAATTGTAGTAAGATACAGGACCACACGGGTTTGCTCCTTTCCTGTATGCTACATTTAAGCAAACACAACTAGATTAATGCGCACACACAGGCGCACACAAACACACACACACACAAACACACACACACACACACACACACAAACACACACACACACACACATACATACACGCACGCACACACACATACACACACAAAATACATCTTACTTTTACTCCACTGGTTCAGACTGAAGTTTGACCCATCACCGTTCTTGAAATGCCTCTCCACGATTCCCTCTAGTGCTCCAGCTTCATCCAACGAAACAGGGTCCTCATTCTCCTCTCCAACATCCTCCTCTTGGGGCACTTATCTATCTTTTTCGAGGTCTTCCAAGAAGACGTCCGACTGTAGTTTGTTCCAGGATGACTTTCCTTAGCCATCTTGAATCATCCATCTTTGTCATATGTCCCGCCCGCCCATCTCATACTGTGTTCTTTTATTACTTCAGTAATACAAAGTTGTGCCGATTTCCCAAAGTTTTCTGTTTATCTTCTTCTTCTTCACTCTTTTCTCTCTATCAAATACAGTATTTTTCTTTTTCTTTTCGTATTTTTATATATTTTTTCTCTAGCCTCTTTGTTGGTACACATATTTCAGTCACACATAATTATTGGCCTTTTAATGGTGTTCTACATTCTCATTTATTTTTCTTAATACAGATTCTTTCTTAGGATATATAGGATCCTAAGGATGCATGTGTTTCTTGTTACTATTCTATCTTTTATTCCATATTTAAAGGGTTCCTATGTATTTGATTTTTTGTAAAATCAATGTCTACTCATTTTATATTTACTCTTAGTGATCTCAACTTTTGGTTTCTTTTCCTGCTCATTATTTTGTTTTGTTTTGGTTAATTTACAGATTTATTTTCTTTCTTTTTTTGGTGCAGCCATCCCTTCGACTTCTTGAGGTTTGTGGCCCTATAACATCAACATCTGAATAGGCTAATACTTTGACTTTCGAGTTGTTCATTGCCCCTTCCCCCTGTGCAGCTTGGGCATACTCAAGTAATATTTTCCATTACCAGTTCGAATAGCAGAGGGGAGAGTCCACATTCCTGCCTTAAACTACTACAAACTCCAAAACTCTCCGTTGTCCTCTCACCAATTCTCACTCAGCATTTGCTGTCTGTATAACACATCTTGGTTGAATTAATTCAGTTTGATGGGGGTACTGAATTCTCTCAATGTCTCATGAAAAGTACATGCAAACATTGTTATAGGCCTCCCTAGAATCTTGATTAAATTCCCAGTTTTTCAACAATCTTTTTTTTGTGAAAAGATGGGCTACTGATGACAATATACTATATATATATATATACAATATATATATATATATACTATATATATATACATATATATATATATTATATATATATATATATATATATATATATATATTGTAGACTACGGTGAGGAGTATTAGCAGGTTGTTTGTCGTTTATTAGTTAGTCAGAACTGAACTAATTTTATATGCGGTCATGATCCAATATACTTCGTGGGCAATCATCCGTGGTGCGAAATTATCATAATTAGTTGGATTAAGTTAGGTAGTGTCAAGCAGGGTTGCACTGTCACAGGCAGATGTGCATAGCTAGCGCGTCAGGACGTAGCCGAGTGGACGACACAACACGCGCTCCATTCTGATGCCACGTATTCAATCGTACCATGTGGCTGTTGGTGCGTGGTCCGTACAATATTCTCCTCATAAAGTTGCCTTGGCTTCAAAGGGCATTCCGTATGCATGGGGCTGGCCTATGGCCATCTTTACTGGAGACATATAGAGGTTGGTCCACATGACTCAGTGAACGTTGAATTGGCTATGTCTAGTGTCGATGGCGTATCAGTCTCCGAATATGCTTACATCGAGCTTATGTTAGTCTCAACCGTGTTTGCAAGGAATTAAAATGAAAAAGTTAATGTAGTTAATAAGATAAAAATCAATGTACTGGGGACCATTCAGAATGTGTTGTAATATTATCCCACTTGTGTACATACTACCAGTGGCTAATCGTGGTGGAGGTGGGTTGAGTATAAAATCCGAGTATATGTAACTCGAGGATACGTATATAAGAAATTGTACTCAACTTATATCCCCACCTGAGAGCGCAATTGGTTAAATCAATGTCCATTTGTTACATATCGGATAGGTTTGAGTCCTGAGCACGACAGCGTACGAGTTTCCAAATATGCTTCCATTGAACTTCTGTTAGTCTCTATCGTGTTTGGAAGGAACTAAAATGGAAAAAGTTACTGTGTTTGATAAGATGAAAATTTATGTACTGGTGATCATTAAGTGTGTCTTGTAATATATACGTACATGTATATATATATATATATATATATATATATATATATATATATTATATATATATATATGTATATACATGTATATGTATACGTATGTGTATACACACACACACACACATACACACACGCACACACACAAACACAAACAATCGAATCACAAACATGTACATCACTTAGGTCCATACATATAATTTTATTTGTATAAGAATGCATGAGATAGATATAGAAATAATAGAAATCCAACCAATCCTTAAAACTTCCCTCAGTCGGGTACGCGGAAAAGAGCATTTCAAATTAGCCTCAAGAGCTGGATCAAAGGAGCATCTTGATCTTCCCTCCAGAAACAAGTTACGTCGTAGGCGGTGGAATGCAAGAACAGTGGGAGAGTTGCAGAGGTTGGGAAAGAAAATACATGAATAAACAAATAGACAGATAGACAGATACACAGATAGATTGATAAATAGAAGGGTTGATCGATAGATACATTGATGAATGAGTGAACGAGTAAATAAACAAAGAAGTAAGCGTACGTGAAAACGAATAAACGCATGAACTATCTAAAAAATTGATAAACTAAAAATGAATATATCAATTAGTTGTGGCTGGTAACGGTCGCCCTCGGCAGTCTGGCATCTACGCGGCTTCCGTACTTGTACAGTAGATCCGATAATCACAGTTTCCTCATTGGTTAAGATTATCTATCTCTAATGAAAACAACGCACCACCACGTTCTTGTATTAATCTATTCTGCATATTTTCGCAAAATTCATCCATATTCAATATTTACAGGAATGCTCAAAGGCTTGGTAATATAAAAGATCTAATCAAATATGCTGCTGATAAAATCATTGTGAATAAGACGTAAAGTGTGAGAAATTGATAAGCGGTAGTATTCGTTCGAACATTCTTTCTGCCTCAGACTTCAGAAAGAAATGTAATAGAATATTTCTGTTTTATATTGTAACTTAATCTTAAATCTATCTATGGTAACTCATATACAGGGAGCGTTTCACTGATATAAAGCGAAATAAAATTCAGAAAGAAAAAAGTATAAACTTAATTGGAATTTTGTAGGGACGGTTAAACTGATAAGATTTTTTTTAAGCCAATCTGAACTTCATCACATCTCGCATGTGAACGAAGTCATCTGGTGTTAGTTATATATATATATATATATATATATATATATATATATATATATATATATATATATATATATATATAAAGTCGGAAGAGAGCGAGAGTTCTATACCGTCTTAAGAATGTCCTTGTGAGAAAAGATAAGAATAAATACACACACACACACACACACACACACACACACACACACACACACACACACACACACACACACACACACACACACACACACACACACACATTAATAACAACATTGATGGAAAATTATAATACAGACTTATTTCACGTTCAATTAAGTATTAAGAAAACGTCTCAACTGTTTTGAATAATTTTCGATCAATCATAGACAGATATGGTAAAAAAGTAGGCGTGGCTTCAAAACAAATTGACTTGGATTAAGCAGAGGCTCCGCCCCCAACTCATATGATTGGCTGATGGAAAAGAGGGTGTAGCTTAATCACAAGTTGGGCCCACTCGTAACAACCTATCACTGAAGACATGTCCAGTTCTTCATTATCAGGATGCTAATAATTGGCTTAATTTTTTCAGAATGATGTAATAGCATAGTGATATGTATGTGAAATGATGTGGAGGCCAATTAGTTTCTTCTCTTGGAAAGAAATTATCTTCACATTTTGGACAATGTGGCCAGTGAAGCTATCAAGAGGGTGGAGCCTAAATGCCAGACCGTAGCGAACAAGCTAAAAAGAAAGTCTGAGTAAAGAACATAGTATATATCAATTTCTGAAGATGTGTGGTCATAAAAATGTTGACTTAATTTCTCGAGTGAACATTCTTTCTCTCCAAAGGCTAACATTGAAGGGTGGTGTTCTAGAGGTAAAACTAGTGTCGTGTTGCTTGGTAAGATATCAATCAGCCCTAATGAACCGGTTATGAAATGAAATGCACTAAAGAAGTAGGTATGACCCAATCATTATTGTCTGATAGCCTTGAACATAAATCTAGATCATATATATATACACGCATGTGCACATAAGGACGTGTGTGGGTTTTTGTGTTAGTTTGTATGTGTGTGTGTGTGTGTGTGTGTGTGTGTGTGTGTGTGTGTGTGTGTGTGTGTGTGTGTGTGTGTGTGTGTGTGTGTGTGTGTGTGTGTGTGTGTGTGTGTGTGTGTGTATGTGTGTGTAATGTAAGATGTGTGTGCGTATGTGTGTGTGTGTGTGTGTGTGTGTGTGTGTGTGTGTGTGTGTGTGTGTGTGTGTGTGTGTGTGTGTGTGTGTGTGTGTGTGTGTGTGTGTGTATGTGTGTGTAATGTATGATGTGTGATATGTGCGTGCATACGTACCTTTATGATTACTTCCATGGGTCTGTAGTTTGCCAGGTCAAAGTAGGTGTCTTGTGCGAACTCTTATGATTTATGCACGTGAGTTTTTCGGCATGCAATCACAAGCAATAACAATTCGAAATAACAACCTGTGTCAATGACGAGAACATTGTAGTTATTGACGCAAACTACGCCATTATTCTTTTTTTGGGCAAACAAGAGTCCTGGTCTACCAGTTCTTGCCAATGATGGAAAACACGTAATTAAGTTCTCGAGGTGACTGATGATTTGCTAGCGGGAATAGCCTCATTACATTACACTGTAACCTTACCCATCATCAAATATTCACTCTAAGAAGAGTTATTTCTCCTCTTGATGAAATATCGCATTAAAGAGGTTAAAACGAAACCAATAATAATTTCATCGTGTAGTGACAACGGAGGGAAGGCATACAAGCACTCACCTGCATGACGACATGCAGCAACACCAATGGAATGCTTGTCACTCTCATGCATTCATGCACAATGTTTGGATCCGTGAACACATCCACAAGGCCATATAACTTGCGTTTTACTGTTCTTGGGCTGACTGCACGCCATGCAATTTCATTCAGATGTGGGGTAACCCTCAAACTGAAGTAATTAATCCTCGCCCCCCACCCAAAAAAAAAAAAAAAAAAAAAAAAAAAAAAAAAAAATCGGAAATTTTGTTCTGGATTACTTTAGACGATTCCATTTATCTAAATGTAAATCGTCACATAGAAAGAGTTAAGATAATTTCTTTATCAGGATGACTTACTTCACATGTTGCAGTCTAAACCATGTCAGTCTATCTTATAAAGATTGAAAGAGGTCTTGAGAGATAGACACTCCCAACAGACTGAGGCCCGACTACACTTCAACTGCACAACAGAACCGTGTAGCGTCCGTAAGACCAAACCCTGTAAACTCAGTTATGGTAATGACGTGGTTGAAACCACGACGTCGAATCCCCTCGAGACCACAACACTCGTGGTGAAGCCTATCCCGACCAGTGTCTTAATGGTTTTAACGACTTCATTCATAAGAGGAATGGCCCAAGGACTGAGTGCTGAGCCTATTCCATGTTAACCAAATAGCCTAGCAACATCAGGAAGAGAAACACGAGGATGCGTCTATTCTATATTGAGCGAAGCAGCTTAACAACATCCGAGAATTTGGCATGCGTCGATGGCCGCAACAAAGGAATGAGGCCACTTCAACTCAATGACAACCTTTACAGA
>NC_134818.1:21583334-21585834 GCF_046742065.1 Oratosquilla oratoria | reverse complement strand
TATCTCTCCCTCTTCTCTCTCTATTTATCTCTGTTTCTCCGTCTCTCTCTATACGTCTCTCTCCTACTCTTTCTTTCTACCAAACTTGAGACTACAAGTGTCTTCTCTCCCTCCTGTTTACCTTCCCTTGTTCTTTATCCTGTGTTAAACCTGTTCTCATACCCCTACCTTAACAGCCTGTTCTCTCCTATTCTCTTTCACATCTTGCGCTTACCCTCCATTGTATCATTCTTTTCTTCGTCCAAACTCCTTATCTGCCTCTCCCCTTGGTTGCCAGCCTCCCTAACCCTCTCACTCCTTGCCTGCCTACCTGCCTGACTGTCTGCCTACATTCCTGCCTGCCTGGCTTCCTATATGCCTGCCTGATTTTCTGCTTGGCTTTCCGCATGTCCGGCTTTCTGCCTTCCTTCCTCCTTGCATCCTATCTCCCTCCCTGTCTGCCTATCTCTCTCCCAACTCTCACGTCTGTAACTTTAATTTCACACTTTCTATCTCCTCTATCAATCTCAACTCCTAAATCCCCTCCTCACCGTCTGAGCAGGCCTGTAGGTCCCTCAGGCAGTCGGACCACTTTCGTATCGGACTTTTCTTCCCTCCCGCGCTCCCTCTTCTCACTCTCCCTCTTCCCACTCTCCCTCTTCCCACTCTCCCTCCCCTTCTTCGACTTTCTCCTTCAAGCTTTCCTCTCACGCATGCCCCCCCCCGAGCGTTGACGTCATCTCCTTGTTTTATTCAAGTTTTATCATTCACTGTTTTTAGTTCCTGCACTCGCGTCTCGCCTGTTCGCAATTCCATGGAAGCACGGTGGAGCACACTTGATGAGAGGTCCGCAGATGACCATTTGGTCCACATGTAAGCCGGTTGCAAATTTTCTGTCGCTTCTCTATCTATGTCTCTCTCTCTCTCTCTCTCTCTCTCTCTCTCTCTCTCTTTCTCCATCTATCTTACCTACGTCACTTTCTGCATCACTTTTTCATTTGCTGGGGGAGAGAGTCCTGTTCTCTGCTATTGCAATTCTTATCCCTATTTTCTCCTTTACAACACATCTACCAGAAATTTCCCGTCCACTAATTCTTTTCCACAAATATTTTTCCTATTTTCTCCCCTCACTTTCCATGCCTCGTCTTTTCCCCTTGGAGGCTCCCGTTTCCCCTCTTGCCTCCCCCTCTTATCCTTCTTGCTTTTGGCAAGACTCCTTCCAAAACTTTCCAATTCCACATTCTTTCCTACTTGCTTATTTTCTTCTTAAAGTAAGTTTTTCTTCTGATGGTTTTAGTTTTCCTACTACCATTACGATTAGCGAATTCTCTTTTCTCTCAATGTCGCTTGTCACATTGTTGTTCCTCTATCATATTTCTATTCCGCGTCTCCTGTACCACATTTTTACTTTGGTGGCTTCTTCTCTTTCCTTATTTTTTTTTTCTTGTCCCTTTACAAGTCTTGTCAATCCTTTTCAATAATAATAAAAAAGAAATAATGTCGCTTTTTCTTGACTGGCCCCTATAGTTCCCGTCTTCTCGTCTTTTTATCTTCTTCCTTTTTTTCGTTCTCTGCCACGAGTCTCTGTTCTTGAAATAGTTATATTTTTCGTATTACCTCACTCTTTCCTTTCTTTTACTTATTTTTTCTATAACGGTCAGTTCTAATTCAACTTCTTTCTTTCTTTCATTCGACTCAATTACCAGGTCTTTTCGACGTTCATTTTTTGGTGGGATTTATATATTTCTTAACTGATGAATAACACCCCCCCTTCCCCATTCTTCTGCCGCAAATTTCTAAGACTGGCTGGCTTCAGTGACCTTATTGCCATCTGTTCCTTCCGTTGCACAAAATTCTTACTACATCTTTCACTCTGGACACTTTTCTTCATGGAACAAGGTTATAACTTGGCGCGCACGCGAGCACATACACACGCATACACACGCAAAAGCACACACACACACACACACACACACACACACACACACACACACACACACACCACACACACACACACACACACACGCACACACACACATGCATACACGCATGTACAAAATCTCTTTCCTTTGGAGGCTTCTGCCTTTACTTATATTTGTCTTTTCCCCTCACAAATCTTTTTGTGTGTGAGTGTGTGCGTGACGTGTGTTTGTGTGTGTGTGTGTGCGTGTGTGTGTGTGTGTGGAAGCAAGTTTGTGTGCGAGTGTGTGTGTGTGTGTGTGTGTGTGTGTGTGTGTGTGTGTGTGTGTGTGTGTGTGTGTGTGTGTGTGCGTGGCGTGTGTGTATGTGTGAAAGCAAGTGTGAGTGTGTGCGAGTGTGTGTGTTTGTGTGTGCGAGTGTGTGTGTGTGTGTGTGTGTGTGTGTGTGTGTGTGTGTGTGTGTGTGTGTGTGTGTTTGCATGTGTGTGTGTGTGTGTGTGTGTGTGTGTGTGTGTGTGTGTGTGTGTGTGTGTGTGTGTGTGTGTGTGTGTGCATGTGTGTGTGTGTGTGTGTGTTTGTGTGCGCGCACGCGTATACGTATG
>NC_134818.1:21573334-21575834 GCF_046742065.1 Oratosquilla oratoria | reverse complement strand
CTCTAGTGAATTTGGTAACACCCATAAGGACTGGATTCACATTGCATTCTTTTATGACAGGAGACTAATCCATACCAAAAAGAATGCACATCATTCCTAACTTCTACTATCCATTTTTATGCTGCCCTCCTTAATTATTTCCTCTTAAATATCTCTGTATTCATAAATTTGCTGCAGTATTGTTTAAAAGGATAGAAACGCTATTTACAGGCGAAAAAAATGATCGATTTATCTTTTTGTTTATTTTTGGTGACAGCATAGCATTATTTTCTAGTTGTTTTGTTAATTTAAGCAAAATGATACCGTAGACTTGTAATTTGTAAAACTCGCGCAAGGCTGTAAAACGTACCATTATGCCCGTATGCACTCGGTCCGAAAAACATCTGTTTAAACTCTTCCTTGAACTTTTCTAAACAAAGTGACGATATGTGTTGGGATTTATGACCATTTGAATGTATTTTTTCAGTTGCTGATCACACCCAACACAGGGACCTTCTGTAGCTAGTGATAAGAACATAAGAACATATGAATGAAGGAAATTGGAAGAGACCATAAGTCCTGTACTAGGTAGTTCTTTGTCCTTTACCACCTGTCATCTCCATTCATAAAGTTATCTAACCTTCTCTTAAAAACAAACAGTAGTCTTAGAACTCACTACATGATTACTAAGTCTACTCCATTCGTTAACCATTCTTGGTAAAACATTTTTAGAAGCTCTGCCATGGGATACGAACCCTGACCCGTGCGTCGATAATCACGAGGCCAAGACGCTAGCGACCATGCTACATGGCAGAGCTTCTAAAAATGTTCAATCTGTCTTTAACATACACATTCTTGGTCAACCAACTCTTGCCTATTTCCTTCTTAATCTAAATCACAAGATACATTATATGACTTCTCTGGGGAAAGTGCGCGTTAGGTAAAAACAAGTTATGCTTGAGTGAGCCGAGCTGTTGTATTTGGACTTTTACTTTAACTGAAATTTTGGGAGTTTCGAAAAAAATAAAATAAAAGATAGATAAACAAATAATATGTAAAAAACAAAACTTTAGCTTATCAGTTTGGTGACGCTATTTTGTAAAACTAAAATCATGGTGGTGCCATGGATTTTGCGTTTACCATGAGCGCGCACACACACACACACACACACACACACACACACACACACACACACACACACACACACACACACACACACAGACAAGTTGGGTTTGTCTCCTTTCACGTGTAGCCCCTGTTCACCTAGCAGCGAGTAGGTACGGGACGTTAGTCAAGGAGTTGTGACCTTGCATTCCCGGTGTGGAGTGTGAGTGGTCTCAGACCTACCCAGAGATCTGCTAATAATGAGCTCTGAGCTCACTGCCGTAGGGTGGTGTCTGGCTGTCTCGAAAAGAGGCTGCAGCAGATCCGAGGTGAATACACACACACACACACACATATACACGGGAGGGAAATAGCTGTTGATCACGAGTCCAACACGTGATCCAAGACTATGGTAAATCACACACATACACACGTGACACACTTTTATATCATATAAACATAAAACTGAAGAAATTTTCTTTTGAGATGACTAAATAGGTTGTGCTGGACAAGACAGAATAAAACTCGCTAACTTTTCCTTGACTTTTCTCTGGCGGGGGTCTGATCTCATCAGTCAAAAAGTTGACGTGAGAAAACAAAAAATACATTAATGCTAAAGTGCACGTCAGCAAACTCAAGGCATTTCGAAACCCTTCTAAGAGGAATGAAAAAAAAAAAAAACCTGACGAGTAGGAAAAATTCTTAACTTCTCTCTGACTTCTTGAGAACATTTTCAAATATGACCGATTCATGACTCCATGACTTTTTTTTTTTATCTCAAGTAGGAAATAAACTCTCCAGGCGATTTCCGCGACAAAACCAATAAGCCGCACCAAAGTACCGAAGTGATATTTCTACATTTTATAAAACATAATTTTTTTTATGAACTACGAAACCAACACACGATAAGCCTAACTGAATAGATTTATTCAAAGTCGACAAACTACGACGTGCGGCTTAGGCATTTAATTAATCATTATAAAAGTCAAACTAATTAAATCCTGCGGAAAAGGGAGGCCATAATCGAGCATAGCTTATCCCTTTCATCATTAAGTCGCGTTGTACACATTCATGTTTTAGTAAACGAGGAAGGAGTTCGATCGCCTACGGATGAGGTGATGACTTCGTCTGAATGGGGTAACGATCCATCCAGACTTGAATCAGATCTGGGTTCTTTTCATTATAAATGGTACTGACTACTGAAGAAGAGGAAAGTCTCTCCGCTAACTTGATTATGTTTAACAACTCCGTCATATGATTCTGATATTACATTTCCTGCTATTGTCGTTGCGCGTACCTACGGCTGAATACTAGTCGTTAAATTACTGAATGAGGGGTAGGAAGTGCAAATGATGCATAGCTGCACTCACCCTTCCCCTCTAAACTTTGAAAATCTCAAACAGCAAACTCATCCTCA
>NC_134818.1:21563334-21565834 GCF_046742065.1 Oratosquilla oratoria | reverse complement strand
CAGGGCAAATTCATGTATACGTAAGCAATTATTTGAACTTTCGTAAAAGTACTTGTTATGTACATATGCATAATACACATACATATATATGTACATGTACATATATATATATATAGATACATATGTAACATACATGTACACACACACAAACACACACACACACACATACACACACACATATATATATTATATATATATACACAAATTAGAATAATATGGTTGCCAGTTCTGCTTTATGTATTTTCTTTAACACATTCTCTTTGTGTTTTAATATGGTTTCAATGTCTCTATTGATATTTGATATGGTTTCTCCACAGGAGGTCATTTGTGCTGGACTATTGCGATGTCTAGTCTCTTGGCTCTTCTTCAGTGGTGTAGTGTTTGTTAGATGGATGTTATTGAATGGCTGGACTAGCTGTATAATGTATTCAGTTCTTCATGTTGATCGGTTTGTCAGATCGGGTGATCTCTTCCTGTGTGCGTGTTGGTTTTGCCCGGTGACGTAGTTCCTCCTCATGCTTGGTAACACTAACAGATCAGACGTCTGGATGTTAAGCCTTGGGTTCATATCTTTGATGAATAATGCTTCTAAGATGGGGAAGCGGAGTGTATCTTGGCATGTCGATATGATGTCCTTATTTCCCAACAGTATTTCTCTAGTGAAGGCTGTTTGGTGTTCCTGTCTTGAATTATGGTAGGTCAGGCGTCTATTTATCTTAACCTCAATAGAGACATAAGGACCATATTAACACGTAAAGAATTAAAAAAAAAAATGCATAAAGCAGAACAGGCAATCACATTTAATTCTACTTGTTAAAGGGTAAACCTCCTGCTCATTTGTGATATATGTATATATATATACATATATATATACTTATATATATATATATATATATATATATATATATATACATGTAGAGACATTGGGACAAATTATGGGAAAGGTGGAGGGGGAAACACGGGTCTTTATCTGAATATCGAATTTATTCCTGACCGGTTTCGCTATTGCAAGCGAGACCGGTCAGTAAATAAACTTGATATTCAGATAAAGACCCGTGTTTTCCCCTCCACCTTTCCCATAATATATATATATATATATATATATATATATATATATAATATATATATATATGAGCATAGATGTCTATGTGTATATACGTATATGTATATATATATATGTGTATATATGCATGTACGTATGTGTATGAATGTACAAATGTATACATATATATACGTATATATATATATATACGATCACATGTATATATGTATTTATTTGTGTATCTACAGTATATATATATATATATATATATATATATATATATATATATATATATATTGATTTAAACTATGAAAAATGTAACTGAAGGCGTAGAAAGTATATGAGGAATAATGGAAGAATTTTACTGCCTTAACGTTTCGACCCTTAGGGTCTTGATCACAAAGCATAACAATAAAGTACAACATGGACATTTTATACACAGGATAACACAACAGAGAAGGGACTACCTATGGCTAAGCCAGAATGTTGTCTATATTCTATATCATTGAAAGTAAAAGCACCGAATAATGAAGATTTACCTATCCCCAAAACAGATTACCTTGATTTAATTTCTCTTTGTGTAGGTTTCGCTGCATTTACTTTCAATGATGTTGAATATAGTCAACATTCTGGCTTAGCCATGGGTAGTCCCCTCTCTGCTGTGTTAGCCAACTTATATATGGAAAGGCTTGAAACTGAAAATTATATATCAATAATGGGTAGAAACAACGTTTGGTTAAAGTATGTTGATGACATTATTGTTATTGTACCGAAAAAAACTAATATTAACAATAAATTAAAAAGATTAAACAACGTAAATAGTAACATACAATTTACGGCAGAAGTAGAGAACAACAGAAAATTACCATTTTTAGACACTGTCATACACAGAACAAACAGCAATGTAAAGTTTTCGGTATACCGCAAACCCACTAATAAAGAAGACTATATACATTTTTATTCAGGACACAATATTAGGACTAAAACAGGTATAATAATTGGATTCTTCCCCAGAGATTTTCGCATCTGTAGTGAAGAATTTTTAGAAGACAAACTAGATCACATAACAAAAACTTTCAGCAAATTAAGATATCCCAAAAATCTCCTACTTAAATTAAAAAAGAAAGCTAAGGAAATAAATAAGAAGAGTAAAGATATCAATAATTGCAACAAAGAAACACGATATATCACAGTCCCAAATTCCAACATTAATTCAACTCTAGACAACGTCCTCTCAAAAGCAGGTATAAAGATAGCGAGAACATCAGGTAGCAAAGTGGGACATTTGGTTACGCGTAATTATAATAACCATACGAATGAAAATAGTATTGTCTACAAAATACCTTGTAAAAATTGCCCATCCTCATATTTTGGGGAAACAGGTCGTGGATTAGAAAAAAGGTTATACGAACACAAAAATTATGTAAGAACCCACAGGCTTTCTAATTCTATAGTAAG
>NC_134818.1:21543334-21548334 GCF_046742065.1 Oratosquilla oratoria | reverse complement strand
AAATAACATTTCTATTTCATCCGTACGAGAGGTCTTCCTAGCCCGGCAAGAACGCGATTCCGATCCATCGATCCTCAATTCAGAGCTCAGTCCTATTCTCAGCTGATGACGCAAATGACCGGGGGCGTTTGCATCAACAAAATCTCTAGAGTGCGTCACGGCATTGAAGGGTTTTGGTCAACATCACTCTGGAAATCTTAAAGCTGATGGAGGACTTCAACTCATCATGACGAATCCACTACCATCCTCTCCTGCTGCCGTTCTGAAGTCTCTTCAAGGATGACACACGTGTATCCATTAGGTCACGTGGTGGCCTCAGAAGGGAAAACAAAATCTGAATGAAATCCTTTGCCAAGAACGTGTGAAGCCCAGGAACCCTCGCCTGGCTCATTGCTTCGTCTTGACTTCCTCCGATTCTTCGGCCGTCTTGTGTCTCCGAGATTCTTCATAACCGTCACATACGTCTTGGTCGCTCTTTTTTTAGATTTGAATTTGAGGTTCTCTCTTTCGGCACAGGCACAGACTCAGCTGAATGAGTTTGACCGAAATGAGATGCCAGCAGAGGAGTAGCCCATAGTCAGAGAGATGTAAAAGGGACAAGTAAAATATCAGGACTTGTTTCCCTCATGCTTAACTGCCTCGCTTTGCGGAAACTAACGCAAGGCAATAAATTAATAAATAAATCAACAGATAAATAAACAAACGAATAAATAATATAAAAATATGTAAATGAATAGATACAAAGTATTTAAGCAAAAGTAAATAAAAAACTAATAATATGTTAATAATAGAAAAATAAATTAAAGAATAGACATAAATGTAAATAAATATCAATAGATAAAGAATAAATAATGAACAATTCAACCAACAATAAATTAATAAATATGGATAAATAAGTAGACATATCAAACCAATTCGAAGCGCTGTGTGGAATACACAATAGTTCGCTAAGTGCCCTATGGTCGTCAACGGAGGGGCTTAGGGTAACGTGAAAGTACGAGAAGTGTGAAATTAGTATCTCGCCTTTAGAAATAAACAAAAGAATTTTTATTAAAAAAAAAATAACGCAATATAACATGTTTTGGTATATATACATACATATTTTTTTCTCTGAAATGTTCTTTTCCCCTGAAGGTGCTTCGCGACCTTAGGTTACCCAGAGGACGTTTAATTTCACTCAGAGAGAGGTTATGTTAAGTATTACTTCATTAGCTTAGCTTTAGTTAGATTAGACTATCTTAGGCTAAGTCAGACTATCTCAAGCGAAACCAACAACTTTATAAGCAACGAGGTGGGGGGAAGGAAGGGGGAAGGGAGGGAAGAGAGGAGGGAGAGGGGGGAAATAGACGAGAAAGAGAGAGGGAAGAGCGGTGGAAGAGATAGGGAAGGGAGGAGAGAGGGAGGGGAAGAAAGGAGGGAGACGAGGAGAATAGACGAGGACGAGAAAGGGAAGCGAGGGGGAAAAGAGGGGAAAGAAAGTGACGAGAAGGGGAGGGAGGGCGATGAGGAGGGAAGGGAAGGGTAAAGAGAAGTGAAGGAGGTGAAATGAGAAGGAAGAGAGGAGGAAGAGAAAGGGAAATGAGGGGGAGGAGAGGAGGAAGGAAAAGGGAAATGAGCGAGAAGGGAGAAGAAGAAGAAAGAGGGGGTCGGGGTGGGGAAAGAGAGGGGGAACGGAGGGGAAAGTACGGAGCAGGGTGAGGAGAGAGAGAGGGGGAAGGGAGGGAGAGGAGTGGAGGAAGGGGGAAGAGAAGGGCAGTTGAGGGGGAAGAGAGGAAAAGGGAAGGGGAAGGGAGGGGGAGGAGTGGAGGAAGGGAAGGGGAAGGGAGGGGGAAGAGTGGAGGAAGGGAAGGGGAAGAGAAGGGGAGTTGAGGAGGAAGAGAGGAGAAGGGAGGGTGAAGGGAGGGGGAGGAGTGGAGGAAGGGAATGGGAAGGGAAGGGGAAGAGAAGGGGAGGAGAGGGGGAAGAGAGGAGAAGGAAGGGGGAAGGGAGGGGATGGGGTGTGGGAATGAAGTGGGGGAAGGTCTGTATGGGGTGTGAGTGGAGGTCGTATATTCATCATATAATGACACCTTTCTGTCGGACACCTGACAAACGAGAGGTGAGCGTGTTACGCATTAACTAAGGAGGAGGGAAGAAAGGGGGGGTGAATGAGTGGGGGAGGCAGGGGAGGGGAGAGGAGGAGTTAAGGGAAGGTAGGGAAGGGAAGGGAAGAGGAGGGGAGGGTAGGGAAGGGAAGAAAAGGGGAGGGTAGGAAAGAGAAGAGAAGAGGAAGGGAGGAAAGAGAAGAGGAGGAGAGGGTAGGGAACGGAAGAGAAGGGGAAGGTAGGAAAGAGAAGAGAAGAGGAGGGTAGGAAAGAGAAGAGAAGAGGAAGGGAAGGGAAGAGGAGGGAAAGGGAAGGAAAAGAAAACAAGGGGAGTGAAGGCCTATGAGGAATGCCAAAAGGAATGGACGGGAGGGAAAGGGAAGGGAGAAGTGGTAACGGAAGGGAGGGGAGGGGTAGGAAGAGGGGGGAAAGGAAGGGAAAAAGAAGGTAAGGGGAGGGAAGGCCTACGAAGTGTGGTTAAGGGAATAGACAGGAAGGAAAGGAGGAAAAGGAAAGATGGTAAAGGAAGGGAGGGGAGAGGAGTAGAAGGAGAAGAGGGGAGAGAAGGAATGGGAGGTAAGGATGGGAAGGTAGGGGAGGGAAAGGGAGAGGTGGGAGGTACAGGAAGGGAGGTATGGGAGGGGGGATATGGGAGGAGAGGTAGAGGTGGAGAAGTAAGAGAAGGGAGGGAGGAGAGGGGAGTTAGACATGGGAAGATAGGAGGGGAGAGGTAGGGGGGGCGAAGGGGGATGGGAGGGGGAAGCGGAAGAGAGGATTTTGGTCGATAGTAAGTTGCATATAGGGGAGTGGATAGAGGAGAGGGGGGATAGTAGATAAGGAAAAGAGAAAGTGAAATGAGACTATATGGAATGGAAGGTATAACGTAAAAGGGAGAGGAGGAGATGGTTGTGAATCCTTGGGAAGAAGGAGTGGAAAGGGAGAAGGGGAGGATAATAGAAAAGAGGAGGGGGAGAGGATTTGCGGCGATGAAATGGAAAGTGATGGAGGACGTGGAAACGAGGTGATAAATGGGGGGAGAGTGAGTGAGTATATGTGTATATGTGTATATGTGTGTGTGTGTGTGTGTGTGTGTGTGTGTGTGTGTGTGTGTGTGTGTGTGTGTGTGTGTGTGTGTGTAGGTAGGTAGAAGGAAGGGGAGGACTGTAAAGGGAAGATGGAGATGATGACGCAAAGAAGGGAAGGGAAAGAGAAAGGACCGGGGAAAAAGGAATAGAGGGAGAGACAAAGAGGGTGAGGAGGAGAAGGATAAAAAGGAGAAGGAGAAGGAGGAGAAAAAGAAGAAAAAAGTAGAGGCCGAGGAGGAAGAGGAGGAAAAAGTGGAGGAGGAGGAAAAGGAGGAGGAGGAGGTAGAGAAGGAAGAGGATAATACGAAAGAGGTTAAGGATCGAGGGAAGGAAAAATAGAAGGGCAGGGGAAATGGAATGATGACGAGAAGAAAGAAAGAGAAATGGAGAGGAAAAGGAAGAGAAAGAATTAAAAGGAAAAGAGGAAGAGGAGAAGGAGGAGAAGGAGGAGGAGGAGGAGGAGGGATAGGAGGAGAGGAAGAGGTGGTCTGGGAGGGGAGGGGAGGAGAGGTAAGGGGGGTGGGAACCGGCGGACAAAGGAACTAAGGGGAACGGGGAGGGAGTGGATGGGGAAGGGAAGGGGGAGAGGAAGATAATTACAGAGAATTACAAAGGACAACCCAAACACGCAGCTCCCAGGGGTTCTGCTGGAGCAACTGCTGCTAATATCTAGTCGTTCTTCTACAGTATGTGTACGAAAACAAGAAACGTTGTAGATTCCATGTTAAAGCAGCGAAAAGAAAAGGGATATTTGAGAAGATGGGAAGCGGGTGATTAACAAAGGAGGGTGAGGAACGAGAATAATGAGGAAGGGAAGAGATAAAGGGAAAGAAGGAAATGTGGCGGAAGAAAGGAAGGTTAACGAAAGAGAGTAACTGAGAGAGAAAGTGAGGAAGAGAGTGGAGGGGATATGGTCGTGAAAGAAAATGAGGGAAGAAAGAAGAGATGGAAAAGAAAAGGAGAATAGGAGAGAGTGATATAAACAGATATATTGATATGTTGAGAGAGAGTGATAGAGAGAGAGAGAGAGAAAGAGTGAGAGAGAGAGAGAGAGAGAGAGAGAGAGAGAGAGAGAGAGAGAGAGAGAGAGAGAGAGAGAGATAGAGAGAGAGAGAGAGAGAGAGAAATAGATAGATGGAGAGAAAAAGTGAGAGACAGACAGATATATATATATAGAGAGAGTGAGAGACAGAAAGGTAGAGTGAGAAAGAGACAGACAGATAGATAGATAGATAGATAGAGAGATATAGAAAGAGAGAGAGGAAGGTTTAAGACGACTTACCAGCGAGGAAAGTAGAGGAGGCAATGAAAATTAAAGTGGCACGGAAGGAAGGAAGGAGGGTAGAGAGAGAGAGATGGAGGGCGGGGCCATGAGAACGGCGAGACAGCATTAGACGGGCGTATGTATACACACACACATATATCGCAGGAAAGAGCCGCAAATGGGTGGATGGAGAGACGAGCAATCGAAGAATCAGAGATGGAAACGTAAATAGAGGAGGAGGGAGAGGAGCAAGAGGAAGGGAGGATGGAGGAGAAGAGAAAGGTGTTATAGAAGGAAGAGGAATAAAAGGAGGACGACGAAACTTTTAAGGAGGAAAATAGGAAGAAAATAGGGGGAAAGAGTTGGGGGTGGTGGTAAGGATGAGTAGGAGGTGGAGGTGGAGTTGAAATGGAGCTCAAATGGAAGTCAATGTTGTGTGACGACATGGGACCACACTTTCGCGCCCAGCGAGCTGACTCGGTCAGACAGGGAGTGTGGGCTGAGTGGGGGGATATCCCTGCACACTGGAACGACGAGTAGTGTAGGGCAGGAGTTACTCGTAACCTC
>NC_134818.1:21533334-21535834 GCF_046742065.1 Oratosquilla oratoria | reverse complement strand
AGAGAGAGAGAGAGTCAAGCTTGGTACGCGTTTAAAGATGACGGGAGGAAGGCAGCTTCGGGTGGTGTGGAGGTGGGGGGAGGGGAAGGGAGGGGAGGGAAGGGGGGAGGGGGCTTGGTTTGTTGGAGTAAGTGGGGGGGATGGAGGGCAGGGGGAAACACCCTCACCCTGAAGGTGTAACGAAGGAATGACAGAACGCTGAAACGATGGAAAGGTGGAATGATGGAAAGGTCGATTGAGATGAGGGAATGGAGAAACTGTGGGACGGTGAAAATATAGAACGGCGGAACGATAGAACGTTAGACTGACGGAACAGTGAGACAACGGAACCGTGGAATAAAGGAACAGTGGAACGATGGAATATGAGAATGGAGAAAAGAGGACTGAGGGAATAGCGTGACATGTGAACAAGGAGACAACGGAACAACGAAACAATGGAACAGTTAAGTTGTGGGACAATGAAACGACGGAACAGTGAAACGATGAAATGGTGGAGCGACGGAACGGAATAGACACGTCTTAATCACTTCGATGCGTGAGGCAGCTTGCACACCGACATAACCAGTTGCATGAAACTGATCTCGGTGTGTGTGTTTGTGTGTGTGTGTGTGTGTGTGTGTGTGTGTGTGTGTGTGTGTGTGTGTGTGTGTGTGTGTGTGTGTGTGTGTGTGTGCATGTGTTTGTGTGTAAATGTGCATATGTGTGTGTGTGTGTGTGTGTGTGTGTGTGTGTGTGTGTGTGTGTGTGTGTGTGTGTGTGTGTGTGTGTGTGTGTGTGTGTGTGTGTGTGTGTGTGTGTGTGTGTGTGTGTGTGTGTGTGTGTGTGTGTGAGATAGAAAGAGAGAGAGAGAGAGAGAGAGAGAGAGAGAGAGATAGAGAGAAATAAATACAGAGAAAGAGAAATACATAATGTGTGTGTGTGTGTGTGTGTGTGTGTGTGTGTGTGTGTGTGAGAGAGATAGAGAGAAATAAATACAGAGAAAGAGAAATACATAATGTGTGTGTGTGTGTGTGTGTGTGTGTGTGTGTGTGTGTGTGTGTGTGTGTGTGTGTGTGTGTGTGTGTGTGTGTGTGTACGTGTTTGTGGTGTGTGTGTGCGTATGCGTATGCGTGTGTGTGTGTGTGCGTATGCGTATGCGTGTGTGTGTGTGTGTGTGTGCGTATACGTATGCGTGTGTGTGTGTGTGTGTGTGTGTGTGTGTGTGTGTGTGTGTGTGTGTGTGTGTGTGTGTGTGTGTGTGTGTGTGTGTGTGTGTGTGTGTGTGTGTGTGCGTGCGTGTGTGTGTGGTATACACATCCGGCGGTAAAACAGTACTGGATTTCGATCATTGGTAGACCAACCATTTCCTCTTCAGTCGCACGAGTTTCAGGTCTTTAAGCTTAAGTACATTTTGACTCAGGATGCATAAATAGATATATACGTACTGCATGTAACGCCATACAAAAATAGTTAAAGATAAATATAAAAAAGTCTATAGGCAGACATTAACAGATGAATACATAAAATCTTAAATCAATGAATAATAGATAAAGAATGAATATTAAGATAAATAGATAAAGATATTTACTGAAATAAGTAAATAGAAAGATAAGTGAATGAATAGGCGAATAAACTAAATAAACACATATATGAGAAGCCAAACTTCATCACTCAGGTGTGCATCGAACTAAATCCTTAAAATTCGAACTCCATTAATCACTGGTTTTTCACATTTTTACATTTTGCCTTCCCCGTCCCACTCCCAGGCAGTGAGAAGTGAAAAACCCCTGCCTGACCAGGGATGTCGGAAACCAACGCAATAAGACCGCAGCGGTGCCCGGGACTCGAACTCAAGTCCAAACGCCCCACTAAGACTATTGTCGTGCGATTTTATTAAAAGAAGAAAAAGCAAAAGAAATTATCAATGGTCATGTAGCCGGAATGGTAATCATCTAGAATGATATTAACAAATTACATCACCACAACGAAATGTTTAATAGAGATCGTGTACAGCTTTTAAGTGACCAGTCGACTTTTTATGTTCAAAGATGACACCATTCGTACTGATAAGATACACGTTTAGTTACAGTCAAAACTATATAACATGATTTAAGTGCGTTGCTTGTGACTACGCTATGACCTCTTACTTTCTCTTCCGCTCCGAAATATCTCGTTATATCTTACTAATAATTCTGCTATTTTTTAAAAGGGAGTTCCGTTTTTATTTGGCCCTTTTTCAGTCCATTTAACAAGGGAATTTACTTAATGTCAACATAATTCCACACTTTTTTTTCAATTAAGTATTTAACCACACAATGAGGTATTGCATACCAAATTACTTGAGTTTTAACCATCAAAGGTTCTCTAATTCTTTTTGAACATCCAGATTATTGATACAATTTGCAACTATTTAGATTTTTATAGCAAAACATTTTGAGGATTTAATAAAGTTTTAGGTTGCAAAGATCCGTTATGTTTCAGTCAAAACGTTCGAAACAAGAAAGGTCGACTATTAATATAT
>NC_134818.1:21525834-21528334 GCF_046742065.1 Oratosquilla oratoria | reverse complement strand
ATATATACACACACACATGCATTTTCATTTACAAAAGCATTTTAATTACAAAATAATTAGTGTGTAGAGAAATATATTACCCCACATCAAATGCTTGTGTAGTTTATATATGCGACGGGTGTGGTTCATATGTAGGGAATGATAACAGCCTATCACGTGATTACAAGTGATTACAAAGGAAGACCATGTCGACAGGAGACCTTTTGGTCCATAACTAGGTCGGATGCGTATATATATATATATATATATATCACATATAAAATTTATTTTCCAATCCGGGTGGCTCCTCCGATTTTTGTCACAATCATACAAGTCGGAAGCTTTGATATGATTGGTTAGTGGGTTTTTACACTTGGCTATTTTCCCTCCTATGTCTGATTAATCGGCGGTACCACCCACCTTCATAAGCGTTTCCCGCCGTAAAATCACTATGGCAAACTATCTATTTTTTCTCAGCAATTTACACAGAATCTGTTCCATCAGTCGGAGGTAAAATAGCCCAGTGTGATAACGCTAAAAAAAAAGAAAGAAAAAGAAAAAATCGCATAGCAGAAATTTGGGTAAATACAGAATTCAAATATCACAATCAATAGATATATAAATAACAGTAACCTTGAACCAATTATTCTCAAATTAATGTCGACAATATCAATTGATTAAAAAATGTGTATATGAAATACTTTTATTCGTTATAAGAACAATGGAATCATTTGGTAAACAAATACCCAAAACGCCGTATTAACATGTACATTTCTTTTGGTTGCAAGGGGACTATTTTTCTTCTTCTTATTATTATAATTATGATTATCATTATCGTTATCATTATCATCGTTATCATTATTATTATTATTATATATATATATTTTTTCAACTGAAAAAAATAAAAGATCAATTAAGACCTTCACCCATTTCGGTTAAAACTTTCACTTGTTATTTATGATATACACTTTTTCTGGCTGCCGTCTAGTGATTTAATTCAACCGAGGGGGGGTAAAATTGCGAAGGTCATTCTTTGATCTGAGACCAGACCGATGATGACCCACTCCTGCTTGTAGTCCAAAAAAAAAGAGAGAATAAATAAAATAAATAAATAAATAAGTAGATATTAGATATACAAATAAGAAAAAAATTACATAGATAAACGAAAAAACAAATAAACAAAGAAATTATAACGACCAGTAGATGAAGCCACAAACACTCACTCGTTTTTGCATAATTAGGCGAAATACTTATCCCCATCAGACAAAACACACCTCAGTTTTAAACATAAATACATCTCCCGACCTCTTCACTCTACTTGAGCAGACATAGCTCTGAAATTAATTCAACAGCATTCATCGTGTATGTTGTTCAAGAATGCTGATCTTCTCCAAAACCATGAAATATTTTTCACGGAATAAATATTCCCTTTAGCTTCTTCATTCCCACTTTTACGTGCGTTCTTGTCTGTCTCACTACACTGATACCGAAGGATTTTTTTATTTATTTTTTATTATATATATATATTATATATGTATATATATATATATATATATATATATATATATATATATATATATATATATATATATATATATATATATATATATATATGATATTGTCCATCGGTTTCGATGAGGACCATCGTTGTCATCCAGCTGGTGAGGATCGGCGGGTGTTCTTGCAGGTAATGACTATATCCTTGGGTGCACAGGTGGCTATACAACCCAATCTGTGCACTAAATTTCGTTGACAGTGGGGACAGGTGATGATGGAGACATCATCAAGGAGACTCTTCGCCCGTGACTTTCTAGCCTGCCTCCTCTGAATAGTTGCAGTAGTCCTGTTGCCTTCACACAGCTTGGCGCCTTTGTGGACAGAAGAGCACCAATGACCTCTGTCCGGTGTAGATTCCTCTTAGGAGTCAGGGTTGATATCAAAAGTCTTCAGGGATGTTTTCAGAGTGTCTTTGAAGTGTTTTTTTTTTATGATCTCCATGAGACCTCTTCCCATGTTGTAGCTTGCCATAGAAAAATCTCTTGGGCTGCCAGTGGTCTGGCATGCGTAGCTGAGACTTCATCAAGATGGAGAAGATGCTGGTAGGGGCAGCTTCCGCGGGCACCTCTTTGTCAGGAATCCTGTCCTGCCTTCTGATGTCAAACAGCTTTCTGAATCATGTTGTGTGGAAGTGGTTCAGGGTCTTGGCATAGCGTTGGTACACCGTCCACCTTTCGCAGGCAAAGTGTGGGGAGTACTTCTGCCCTGTAGACCTTTTGTTTCAAGACTAATGCCTCTTCTGTTCCAGGCTTTGGCGTGAAGTCTGCCAAAGGTTGCACTGACTTTCGTAATCCTGACGTCCACTTTGTCATCGATGATGACATTTAGTGACAATGTACTGCCGAGCTAAGTAAACCGTTCCACTGCATTGAGTCTGATCATTGACTGATCTTGGTTTCCCTGGAGAAATATATATATACATATACATATACATATATATATATATATATATATATATATATAT
>NC_134818.1:21508334-21513334 GCF_046742065.1 Oratosquilla oratoria | reverse complement strand
ATACGACTGTATGTCTTTTAGCTGAATCACGAACAAAGTATTTATAGTAACTAATCTAAACAATCTCTATAGTAAAAAAACTTAGATAAATTTTACAATTTTCTAGGTTGTTCCTCACAGCAGCCTTATTGAATCACCGAATGCATTTGCAACAGCACTGCACAATTTTCGTTCCAATAAATTCTTGCTTAATATTGTATATGTGCATGAATATTTGATACTCAAATAAACACCCTTGGCATATTTCTAAATATTTCTTCTTGTGTTTTTCCTCGATTGTAAATAAAACGGTAAGTTTTGGAGCTGTGACCTAGTATTATATCCTGCATTCATGGTTTTTTTATGTATGAATTTTTATGCTAAAAATAGGCTCTTACATACACACACATTTAACTGAATTAACAAAAAAATATAACCCTACTGTTCAATAACAAACAATATATATTATATATATATATATATATATATATACATATATATATATATATATATAGATGTTATTTGTTAAATAAATATATCAAAGAAAGCAATCATACATTTTAGGCTTTACTAGATAGAATACTTATACAATATGTATGTTGCCAAAATAGTGTGCATAAAGTAGGCTAAACATGGCCAATGAACTATACATCATATAGATCAGTCTAGTAGATGGAGACATGACGTCACGAGAAGCTGAATTCATTTACTATTAATTTTCTTACGAATACGACATTTATGGTTTAATATAAGATAGAAAACAAATAATAGGAACACAGAGTAGACGCCATTCTGTATTTGTTTGTTATTGTTATATTTTAGGTTTGGTTCATCTGATATATATGTTTATATATATATATACTGTAGCTATAAAATGGGATAACTCTTATAGTCAACAATTCCATCTATCTATCCAGATAGATAAATTTAACCAAAGAATTTTGAGGAGGAAATTTAAAGTAGAAAAACAATTCGGTTTTGGTGGGAAAAGCCTGAGTATTCTCATTTTCATAAAATGTAAAGTGTTTGTGTTAAGTGGAATGAGTCATACATCATGGACAATTTAGGTTTAAGAAGGAAATAGGTAAAAACTGGTTTACCAAGAAAGTGCTTAACGCAGTGAGCGATGGTTGTTTTAAGATGAGATTAGATAACTTTACGGATAAGGATGACAAATGACAAGGGATATGGATCTGTCTAGCATAGGCCTTATGGTCTCTTTGGGTATTTTCCATTCTTATCCTCTTATGTCATGAAAGCAGCTGTTGCTTCAACATAAACGTGTTTAGGTTTGCATCTGTATACAGTTTCATATTTTTTTCAACATTTTTTATATATTTCGGTATTTTTACTTTTAATTTATGGTTAATAGCACGGCCACTAGTAAACAGAATCCTTAGGTGAGCTCCCATTTAAGGGCTTCAGTATATCCGAGAAACAAGAACGAAGTAATTACATTATACTCTGTTCCATTTCTCGACAATTTTCAACCGCCTGAACACTGGAATGAGAGCGACTTGGCCAAGGGCTCTTTTCTCGGTTAGCTTCTACACGTCCGTCGCACTTCTTGCTCCGGAGTGGATATTGTGACAGAAAAAGGGTTTCATTGTCCTCCATCCCTTCCCTCAAGACCTGTTGCTTGACCCATAGCTATTACATATCGCTTCTTGGCTTCATTTTGATGTTTGTTACGTTGTACTACATTGTATTTTGTGTATGTGTGTGTGTGTGTGTGTGTGTGTGTGTGTGTGTGTGTGTGTGTGTGTGTGTGTGTGTGTGTGTGTGTGTGTGTGTGTGTGTGTGTGTGTGTGTGTGTGTGTGTATCACGTGTTGGACTCGTGATCGACAGTTATTAACCTCTCGGATGAGAACTCAGAGCTCGTATGACCGATCTATGGGTAACACTGTGACCTTACACGCACACACACACACCCTACTCTCCGACCACGAGAGTTGGAGTAACACCCCGCAGCGCAGCGATACTGAAATTATATCAGCCCTGAGCGGGAGTCGAATCCGGACCGTCGCCATATTGTTTGTTTGTGCATTTACCTAGTTGTATTATACGGTAAGGGAGCTATCCTCGTGGTGACCCGTCTTTGTATCTTTCAGCATCAAGTTTATTCTTAAAATCGTGACCTGTATTTGCACACACTGTTTTTTCATCTAAGTTATTCCATATATCCAGCATTCTGTGTGGGAAGCTATTATTTTTCCTATCTCTTCTATAGCTGTCCTTTTTGAATTTCTTTTCATGACCCCTTTTTTTCCATTGTCATTTTTTAGTAAATCTTTTCTGTCAAGGATTTCCATTCCTTTTATGATTCTATATATAGTCAGTAAATCACCTCTTTCTCTTCTTTGCTCTAGTGTTGATAGTTCTAGCTTCGATAATCTTTGTTCGTATGTTAATTTGGAAAGAGCTGGTGCCAACTTTGTTGTTGCTCTCTGTATTCTTTCTAGTTTCCTTATATTCTTTTTAGTACTGGGTGCCCATAGTGTCGCTGCATATTCCAGTTTTGGTCTAATCAATGTGACTAATATTTTTTTTTATCATTTCTTCATCCAAGTATTCAAATGCCACTTTCAATGACCTTAGTAGGTTGTATGTTTCACCTACTATTTTGTTTATATGTGTCCGGTGTCATGTCATTGCTGATTATCACTCCAAAGTCCCTTTCCGAGTGCACTTTTTTTTATTTCATTCTCACCAATTTTGTAATTTTTTGAAATTCTGTTTTTGTTTTTACCAAACTCTATTATGCTACATTTCTTGATATTAAAGTTCACCTCCCACTTTTGAGTGTGTGTGTGTGTGTGTGTGTGTGTGTGTGTGTGTGTGTGTGTGTGTGTGTGTGTGTGTGTGTGTGTGTGTGTGTGTGTGTGTGTGCGGGCGCACTTAAATATTTGCATGCATAACATAGGAATGTGGTTGCAAACTCTTATGTATGCAGTCTGAGGTATTTTTCCCAATCCAATATTAATCTATTTTCGCCAAATACTCCTCCTATTCACTTAGTGCTCTCACACGTTGACACCTGAGCTCGGACAGGCCATTCAACTTCTAACCTCTAGATAAGACCACCTCAACGACCACCGTTGCCGGCGCAGTTCGGTTATGCCCGTTCTTTTCCTCGAGGGCGAGGAATTGAAACAGCCATGGAAGGCCACCCCCTCCTCCTCCTCCTCCTCCTCCTCCTCGGGGGAATGTGATGTCCACACCTTCATGCTGAAATTCATCCTGACCCTTCGTCACGTGATGTAAGATCACGTGACGGGAAGGTGACGCGGACCTCAACTTTATGGGTCATAAACCTGAACGAGGTTGACAAGTTGACCCCGGGGAGTCGGCTCACCTCTTTAGGGGAGGTGAAGGAACTCGACTGAATGACATCGTTTAGGGAAATATGCCTCTGACTAAAATCGCCAGGGTTATGTAGGCCTAAGAACAAAAATGTCAAGAAAAAAAAAAACATCATGGGGGGAGTGGGAGGAATGAAGGGCAAAATAATGATATCTTTCCAACGTAGTTCTTGAGATAGACAGACATACAAACAGACAGACAAACAAGCACATACACACGCACGTACGCACACACACACAGACCCTACCTCGAACGAGATATGAGACTAGAACACAAACACAGGTCTTAACCCGTTCGTCCCATGATGTACGAAAATATCACGAACTTAAAAAAGCAAGCAAACACAAGCCGAAAAAGACCGAGCGTCTAAATGACGATCAAGGATTTTCTGCGATGGTATGGGCACAAGAAACCAAAAGAATATAAACAATAACTAAGAGAGTTCTTGGTTCACGATGGAAAGGATACCGGTGGGGGGGGGCACCTCACAGAAACTGCATTATAAAAGTGAGAGCATGGCGAAGAGAGGAATAATCATGGCGTGAAGAAAATAGGTGAGAAAAACGTGAGAGAAAATAAATACGTGAGACAGGAGGTAAACACAACAGCCGGTTGCGAGCATAACATAGATTAGCAGAGCGGAGGAACAAGGAAGCCGCAAAATGCATGGAAGGTAAAGTGAGGTTTTGTAATCCATACATTACATAGGGGAGAAATAGAAAAGATGGTTGGATATGAACGATACAAAAGAGGAAGGTTGTGTGGTTGACAATTATAGTGCAGGGGTATTCAGATAAGATAGATCTACTTTCTCTTTAAGTTTCGCTCATGCATTCAACTGCTATATATAATGACAATTTTCTTGGAAAAAAAAATGTTGCGAGTTCAAATCTGGTCCAAATACTTTTGTCATCTTGAACTCCACCCCATCATCAACTCACTGGTACAAACAAAACCATCACCACCGAAAGAAAAAGCACCACGAAAACTACCACTACAATAACAGGTGCTACCACATACCCTATAACACCAATTCACTCCACGTCCACGACCAGGACCAGGACCAGGACCAAAACCACATTCTCAACCACCCCCCAACCACAACCACCATCTCTTCTTACCCTCTGGAACCCTCTTTACCGTCCTAGCCTGGGTCGGAAGTCGCTTCCTACTTCTTTTGAAGCAAAGGGTTGTGCCTTTAATGGGGCTTCCGTCGTTATGACGGAGAAGGTGGCACTAATGCCCCTCTGGCACTTGTGTCATGTAACCCGTGTCAGGTCCCTGCAGTGGGTCGCCGTGGGGCGACTAGGGGGGCAGTTATGACACAGTTCTTTTATCATCACTATCATCTTTTTTACTGGAATTTAAAAGGGTTAACATTTATTACGGTTACTATCATTACGATTATCGTCATCGTCACCACTATATTACTATCGTTATTTTCATTATTTTCATTACTATTAATATTATCATGATTATTTCCATTATCACTATCATTACTACTTCTACCATCACTACTACTACTACTACTACTACTACTACTACTACTACTACTACTACCACTACTACTGTCACTACTAAAATAACTTCTGCCGCTGCTGCTGTTACTACTGATGTGTACGCATTCATTTGAGTGATGAGGGACTACAAAAAAAAA
>NC_134818.1:21473334-21493334 GCF_046742065.1 Oratosquilla oratoria | reverse complement strand
CAGAACTACTTAGAATGATACTAAAAGAAACATCCATAACAAATAGAACGAAAAACTCAACTCAGGGACCCTTCAAAAGAAATTGATTGTCACCAGTATCCATGAGGGAGTGATTCACAGGAGCACAGAAGTGATAACCATTTATAATGAAATATTAGGTCAGATAATGAAATATATTTATAAACAGAGAGAGGTTGGTGATAGTGACTGTGGTGATGACGATGGAATCAGAATCATATTATTGGTGATAGTGGTGGTAGTGATGGTAATAATGTCCCTGTTAGTTCTATGTGGTGCTGTTGTTGGGCGATAATGGTGAAGTTGGTGATAGAGAAGAGCATTGTAGTATTGGTGGTACCAGCGTGCGTTGAAACAAAATTTTATATTGCTTCTGTATCCCAGTAACTAAATAATTTCCTTTGCCTGAATGTCCATCTCCTTCCCCCCCCCCCCGGAAAAAAATACGGCGTGCATCCTGCGAACCATTTTTAGACCAATTTTTATACAATTGATACTCAGAGCTTATTTAGACAATACTTCCCAATATAACGCGAAAAATGATCCGATTCCGAGTACAAACTCTTACTCATCCGTCTCAACTCAATTTCTCGCCCCTTTTCAGGGCAGGACTCGCAGTAATGGTTATAATCTGGACAAATTTAGATTTAAAAAGGAAATAGGCAAGAATTGGTTTACTAATAGGATGGTTGACGAATGGATTAAACTTATTAACCATGTAGTAAGCGCTGAAACTATCAGTTGTTTTAAGAAACGATTAGACAACTTTATGGATGGGGATGACAGGTGGTGATGGATACGGAGCTGCCTAGTGTAAGCCTTATGGTCTCTTGCAGTCTCCTTCATTCTTATGTTCTTATGTACAAGAGTTGCGCTCAAGCATGTGGAGGTGGGGAAGGGGGTGGGCGGGGGGTTGGGGTAGGTGGGGGGTAGGCTTACTTTACTTTTCCAAAAATTTCCTCTGGTTAACGTATAACGCTTTATTAATTAATAAGAGATCCTGTTGGATATCCAGTACGATTTTTTTTTTCTTCCATATTTCAGCCCTTACCATAACGCCAACTTTAGCTATCGGACAAATGAAGATCTGACCAACACAATTCCTTCTAGTAATTTTTTACTTCCACCCCTAATTTATCATTAGACCATCACTCATTTGGTCCACCAAAAATCTGGTCATTAAACGAAATTTAGGGCGAAGAACATTTCTTTCCCTAAACCAGGAACTCTTGGTGAATATATGAATTTGTTTCCTCTCCGCGCCCTCTTTCTTCTCCACCACAGCTACCGCCAACCTTCCCCCACTTCCTCCCTCCTTTTCCCCCTCCCTTCCTCCTCTCCCTCCTCCACGGTTCCCCTCCTCTCCCCTCTCGACCATTTCCCGAGCGAGACAGTCCTTCACGTCACGACACTTCTCCTTTAAGAATGTGAGATTTCTTTATGGGGCGACTTAAAAGTGTGATATGCGGCTCAATTGTCTCCGTGTCGCGCCTTCGCCTCACCACCCACACCCACGCCCACACCCACACCCACACCCACACCCTGAGGCTCGTTGGTTCTCGGAAGTGTTACTGTAACCGTCGTCTTCGTCGTCGTTGTCGTCGTCAGCGTTGTCTTCGTTATCGCTTTCGACTTTGTTGTCGTTCCCGATGCAACGTCGTCATCGATTTTGCCGTTCTGTTCTTCGTCGTCGTCGCTGTCTTCATAAGTGTTGTAGATGTCGTCGATGTCCTCATCGTATCGGCGCGTTGCTGAAGGCTCTTGTCCCGTGCCAAGGCTGCCATTTCTCGCCTCTTCGCTCTTTGAATGGAGCGTTGCACGTTTGGCAGGAGCACGAGTCTCGCTTGCTCCTCTCACTCACTCATGCACAGAGACAGACACAGACACAAACGCACATGTATACACACAGACATACACAGTGCTAGTGCAAAGGTTAGTATTTCAAGCCTCTACGATTCAGGTCCTGACTTCGTACCGCGCTCCTGGCGTGAAAAGCTTTCTCTCGTACTACAGACCATTACTGTCCCTTTTGAGCAAAGGGATGATTATCTATATGTACGTGTATATATTATATATATATATATATAATATATACATATATATGATACTGTGTGTGTGTGTGTGTGTGTGTGTGTGTGTGTGTGTGTGTGTGTGTGTGTGTGTGTGTGTGTGTGTGTGTGTTTGTGTATGTGTGTGTCACAGTACTATTATCCATAGATTGGATTGTACGAGCACATGTTTCAAGGTCATGATGAAGCACAAACGCACACACATGCACACATACATACAGGCTAATTACATATATATATATATATATATATATATATATATATATACATATATATATATATATATAATTTGTATATTTCGGCAGCAGGTTTTCCTGTAGACAGGTTTTATTGAAGAAAATAGCAATTGATGCATTGATGATCTTCTTGTGTAGACGTATTGAAAACTCTACACAAGAAGATCATCAATGCATCAATTGATATATATATAAACATACAACTTATGTATACTTCCAGATATGTAAATACATTGTACGTCCGAATGTGTGTGTGTGTGTGTGTGTGTGTGTGTGTGTGTGTGTGTGTGTGTGTGTGTGTGTGTGTGTGTGTGTGTGTGTGTGTGTGTGTGTGCATTCATTTCTTTACCAGTACCATGCCCATTCTTTCTCTGCCTAACAAACACATTAGCATAACTGGAACTACATCTTTTCCAAATAATTAGCCAGGCACTGTAGTGTCTCTCCAGGACGCTCTTCCGTCCCTGGTGTCCAGGTGACTATTTTTTGACGAGCTTCTTCATTCATCAGTCGTCTCACAAAAAAAAAAAAAAATTGTATGACTGTCAGAGGAGGGGTATGCTGTCTACAAATGTTCTACCTCTCCATTCATTCAAGAAATCTCAACAGACACTGTTCCTCCATTCGGTCTTGTTCTGTCGTCAGTGCGGCGACTCTCTTTGTCGTGTGCGGAGCGAGGAGGGTCCTGTGGGTGAAGGAACATTGTTCGTGCGTGCGCCCAGTATTGTTCGCCTGTCAGTGTGGGGAGGGCTAATTTCGTGGCCTAGACTCTTAACCTTCTGGATGTGAAGAAGTCTCCAGAAATTTACTAAAACTCCGTGGCGTTAGGCATAACTCATCTACTGTAACAATAACGACAAGGGAAATAATTACCATCTTAATTGCTAAAAAAAAAAATTGGAAAAAAAAAAAAAAAAAAAAAAGTAATAATAATAATAATAATTATAATAACAATAATAATGATAATAATAATAATAAAATAAAATAAAAATAGAATAAATGAATAAATAAACAAAATAAATGAATAAATAGATAAATAAAAATAAAACAAAAGAAAAAAGAAAAATCAAAATAAGTAAACACTAAATAAAAAAAATAAGTGTATAAGTAAATAACAATTATTAAAAGATTGGCTCATTTTTCGATGCTAAACTGGATCATTTCTTTTTAAACCAATAACAAGAGCATTTTTTCGCGTAATCAACTACAATACAACCAAATCATAAAAATATACGACTTAAAGACATATAGCAAATCTCCTACATCACCCCAGAAGATATCCATCATTGTATTACATAGACATGAAAGCAACTGTACACTCAGACACAAGAGTTAAACCATCTTTTTGTCAGTCTATGAAAGCTGAAAGTCGTGTTTCTTGAACTCCAGATTAATGGACACGAGTATATAATAGATTCTTCATAAATGCATTATGTTCCCCTTCAATACTATTATATACTTTTAGAATTTTATTCTGGCTAACAGCAGACGATTAGAGACAGCCGAGGGTGTGGACTTGTGACAAGATGGAATTTCAAGGGGTTAACACACTGGGCTAGTCTTTCTTCAGCTTCCCAATAACTGGCGTTACCACCCGCTTCCAAGATATCACTGTGACAACATATTTTGCTTAAAAAAAAAAAAAAAAAAAAAAAGTGGGGGGAGTGAGGTGTTGTTCCCTCCAGCATATCAGATTTCTTCCCGAAAACTGCGGGCTGCAATTCTGCTCCAACAATCGCAGGAAAAATAGCCCAGTGTGATAACGCCTTTGATTAAAATTTCAGTTTTGGGCCAAGTGCATCTATGGATTAGTCTTTCTTCAGCCTCCCAATAAATGGTGTTACCACCCACTTCCAAGAAATTACTGTGACAAACTATTTTGCTTTCTAAAAAAAAAAAAAAGGGGGGGGTGAGGTGTTGTTCCCTCCAGCATATCAGATTTCTTCCCGAAAACAGCGGGTGCTGCAACTCTGCTCCAACAATCGGAGGAAAAATAGGCCAGTGTGATAACGCCTTTGATTAAAATTTCAGTTTTGGGCCAAGTGCACCTCTCTACGGAATAAAGTCATCTGGTGTTTGGCTGGACAAATACTTAAGAATTTTTTCTGCAACAAATTCAACTACCGAGGTCCGTTCGCCTCCCCATCCTCACCTTCACTTTGCACATTCACGAACTCTTACATCCCAAACTGTGAACTGCGTTACTTGTTATCGGCACAAGTTGTCGCACAGGTACTGTGTCCCCATGTCAGGTTCAGGAGTCTATTGATCTTCGTAATGGAAGTTTGAGGAGTTAGTGGGTCAAGATATCTGAATACACCTCATTAACTGACCATATCAGAATTTTTTTAGTGTGTGTGTGTGTGTGTGTGTGTGTGTGTGTGTGTGTGTGTGTGTGTGTGTGTGTGTGTGTGTGTGTGTGTGTGTGTGTGTGTGTGTGTGTGTGTGTGTGTGTGTGTGTGTGTGTGTGTGTGTGTGTGTGTGTGTGTGTGTGTGTGTGTGTGTGTGTGTGTGTGTGTGTGTGTGTGTGTGTGTGTGTGTGTGTGTGTGTGTGTGTGTGTGTGTGTGTGTGTGTGTGTGTGTGTGTGTGTGTGTGTGTGTGTGTGTGTGTGTGTGTGTGTGTAATGGCGTGCCTTCTTGGGGATGGAGAATGTCCTAAACAATACATTTTCTTTAAAATCCCTATAGGAACCTTCCGTACTCAACATCGTTTGCCCATCAGACCAAAAACGACTAATACAAAGCAAAGCTGAGGTGCTCATGGTAATGGACTGAAGCTCTTCATTCCTTAATAAGTAGCCCTTCAGCAGAAGGAAACTCTATGCAGTTAGGAAGAAGAAAATGTTCATAGCGTATTGCCTTGTTTCGCTCCATAAGAGACGCTGATTCCGTTATGATGGTGTTGTAATGCCTCCTTTCCTGGTCTTAAGGTCGCTTTTTCATTCTCACGTCATTGTATTTCCAGCCTTAGGTTCCTTTCTCAGGATTATGTCGTTTGCGTGATGGCTTGAGCCTCGTCATTCGTTTCTTGAAGGCTTTTTCTCTGTGTGGCGTGTAAGGCTCCCTCCCCCACCCCCCCTCTTGAACATAGAAGCTTCACAAGGATCCCTAAGGGCTACTTGTTGTCTCTCACATACCCCAGCTATCTGAATACATCGGGCAAAGGTCATGGCCTTAAAGAAATTCTTGGCGTTTTGTTCTCTTTTATACAAAAGCATTTTTGCTCTTTTTTATACAAGCGTTTTGTTCTCTTTTCTACAGAAGCATTCCTTAAGTTACTTTGTTTTGGATATCTTCAGAGGATTTTGTACGACTGAGGACCTACTCCGGACTAAAGGTCTTCATCAAATCTAGAATTGGATTTAAATGAAGTCATAAGCGCGTTCTTGAAAAATACATCCAATATTCCCGTAATAAAATGCTTAACATCAGATTTCAATTCATAAGCAATCCCAAATAAGAGCCGGGTATCTAATTCGATTTTTAAAATTCTTTTCCGTTGCAGTGGGTGGGGGGGGGGAAGAATGCTTCATCCAAGGAGACAAATGGGTTGTGGATGGGTGTGGAATGGGTGGAGGTGGGTGCGTGCCTTGTCTGGCTACCTCCCTTATAAGGGAGAAGAGGTCCTTGATATATAAAAAGAGATAGGTTTAGAAGACTTTGAACTCGAGATTACTCCAAGGAAGAGTCTTCTTGAGGGCAGAGAGAAGGTATAGACAAATATACTGCGAGCAAGCTCTTAGACTTTTAGAAGATTTCCTCAATACTTTGGTTCTTAGAAATCTTCTGGTCAAGACTTACTTGCTTTCCCTAAACATTTTCTCGGTTCTTTATTTCCTTCCTCACCATTTTGCTTGTGACGTGTGCAGTTTATATAGTGGAAAAAGGAAGAAGTAGAGACGAAGAAGATGAAGAGGATGTAAACTCTCTGAAGAAGTTTAAAGAGAGGATGTAAAAGAGGCCAAGAAAGATCACGCTTACAGAAGAAGAGAAGAAGTAGGAGGAGGAGGAGGAGGAGAAGGAGAAGTAGGAGAAGGAGAAGGAGAAGGTGGAGAAGGAGGAGGACGAGGAGAAGAAGAAGAAGGGGAAGGAGGAGGAGGAGGAGAGAAGAAGGGGAAGGAGCAGGAGGAGAAGAAGGAGAAGGGGAAGAAGGAGAAGGAGGAGAAGAAGGAGAAGAAGGAGAAGGAGAAGGACAAGGCGGAGGAGAGGAAGAAGGAGAAGGAGGAGGAGGAGGAGGAAGAAGGAGAAGGAGGAGGAGGAGGAGGAAGAAGGAGAAGGAGGAGGAGGAGGAGGAGGAGGAGGAGGAGGAGGAGGAGGAGGAGGAGGAGGAGGAGAAGAAGAAGAAGAAGAAATGATTAGTCTTAGAATGTCTCTGGTACTATTTAGGTACAAGGAAAACCAAATTTGTGTTCAATTCCGTGGTGCCAAAATATGTCCCCATGTTTCGACAATGGAAGCTCCAGCAGTCTTTCTTTAACCAAAAATACAAATAAGACACGCTCCTGCATTACATGACATACATATTACATGTCATTCTATTTCTAAGGCAGACATGGCCTAAAGCTCGGGATTCAAGACTGTATGTCCATAAAGCCCCCGTCATACATTCAAGAATCTCGTCAAATGTTGTGAATTTGAAAAGTTGGAAGACGATTTCACTTACAGCATTCTTAGACTTCTTTAAGGACAATTCATTAATGTCTAAAATTCGTATAGGTTTTACTCCTCTTAGTTCGCTGTTCAGTTTCTCAATATATGACGCAAGGGTGATTTGATATTTGGAGATTCGAGAAATAAAAGATTCCAATCTGAGTCGTTTCTTCTCACACGAACTCACTTGAGTCGCGTATGTGCGACAGGGCTTTGCTGCCCTGGGTCGGGATCGAGTCGCCTCCCTTTATTCCTGAAAGAATGTGGAGACAGTTGTAAGGACGAAGAAGGCAGTGGGATGCCATATCAAGACGAAATTCTGACTTATTTTACGCTTGGGATTTCCAACGCATGCGCAAAATTGCCGAAGTCGCTGGGAATGTGCATAAAAACGCCCAACACCCCCCCCCCAAAAAAAAAGAGAAAAAAGAAAACAGAATAAAATTAAATAAACATATATAAAATAAAGGGATCTATGTTAAACATCATTGGCTGACTTTTCTCAGGCAAAAATCTAACGAAGGAGTCATTATATGCAAATGGCTAACAGTATTCCATAAGTTAGCCTACTGATTTCCATGGTCGACTTGCAAGTTTTATTCTGATTCCCAGCAGGTGATTTAATTCACCTGAGGGGAGGCAGAGACCACGGACAGTCAAATGATAATTATTTCATGAATACCTTTCATATGTAACAGATCATCAAATTTAGTTTATGACATTACTTCTCAGACATCGTTTACACACTTTGTCAATCTCTACTCTCTGGTTTACCATTTCTCGCATCATTCTAGAATCTGAAAGAATCTGAAAGAGTACTCGAATGAAACAGTCAAGGGTTCAATTTGGACAGCCTGTCAGTGACTTGGAGTTAAGGAATAAAACTTGTTATTTTTTTTACTTACAAGCACACACAGAACCACAAAGACGTACACATACATATACACTTGCACACACACACACACACACACACACACACACACACACACACACACAAACATACACACACACACAACATACAAACACACACACACACGCACACACACACACACACACACACACACACACACACACACACACACACACACACACACAGGTATATACAAATACCACAGAGTTCTCTCTCTCTCTTTTTTCTCTTATCCTTTTTTCCCCAGAGAAACTATTGAGTTGCCGACGCTGGCCTGGCGGTGTCTGTAAGGCGAAGCTGCGTTGAAAATGGGCATCGGATATCATCATATATATATTTCGAAGGAGAGCGGGGCCTTCGTCGGGCTTTGTGCCGGGGGTGGGGGAGGAGTGGGAGGAGGAGGGGACGGAGGAGGATGAGAATGAGGTGGAGAAGGAGGAGGAGGAGGGGGAGGTGGAGAAGTCTTGGGAAGCGAGGAGCTAAATTTGCTTCTTGGAGTCTGAGAGCAGCCATTCTTCACTCTTTCTGCATGTGCACCGCGGTGGTCTTGTTGTGGTGGTAACTGTGGTGGTAAAGGATATACTACCAGTGATGACAGATGATGTGGTGATAGCAATAGCTTTGGGAGAGAAGACACACGCAGCTATCATCACATCGGACAGAAACGTTTCTCCTGGACCATAAGAGGACAACAACCCTGAAGGAATCCTGGGCTAAAATCATTCACTTGCCAACTCAGCAAGCAAACAATCAAGTCTCCAGACACATGCAGTTCGTTGCAGACTGAGATAAGGGAGTTGTATGCAGCAAATCTACAGTCGGAGTCAAATGATGAAGAAGCAAAATGTCGAAGTGATGGAACGAGATTTGACGTTGCATCGTGGGGAAATGGAGACATGCTGGAGAACTGGAGAAAGATTTAAAGTTGTTAGTTGTAGGGAATGTGTCCTGGAACATCAGGAAGGTGTGTTTGTAATGGTTTATAAGGTTTATAACGAGATGGCAAAGAAAACAAATAAGAAGAAAAAGATGAATCAGTAAATATAATGGTTAAGAAATGGAATGATAAAACGAATGAATTAAAACAAACAAAAAATATAAGAATTAGATAAATAAATAGACAAATGAATAAAAATAAAGAAATGGATAAATAGACAAATAAATAAAAATAAAGAAATATGTACATAGACAAATAAATAAAATAAATAAATAAATAGACAAATAAATCAAATAAATAAATAGATAAATAAATAGACAAATAAGTAAATGATTAAGAAATAAACAAATTGTAGATTCTCGTACGGCCACCGATTATGATATGAACTGATAATATGATGTGAGGAGGACCAATATGACGTGGCAAGGTGATGCAGCAGACTGTGACGTAACATCATGACGTCATACGATTCGGAACACTATGACTTCGTGATGTGGATTGGCGTTATCACATTGGTCTATTTTTCCTTCAACCCCCAATTATTCGGCATAACCGGTCACCTCCAGCACTTTTCCTGTTGTATAAAAATATTTTGTTTTCTCAACAATTTACATCGAATATCATTTGACATGATATTTCTTCCCAAAAGCTGCGCGCTGCAAAGTTGCTCCAACATTTGGAGGAAAAATAGCCCAGAGAGATAACACCTTAAGTGACAATTGATGACATATATTGAGGAAATCTAATGTGACGTATAAACCTTACGAGGGGTAGAGTGACACAAGGTAGCGTGACACAGGAAAGTGTTACATGACGTAGAAGCGTCAAGTCACGTGACCCGACGTTATACACCATGGGGGACATACACGACGTGATGAGGCCATGAGATAAATCGTAGTATGATACTTTGACATCACGTAATGATCACCGGTGCACAAGTGAAAGTGTGACGTAACAAGTGTGATGTGATTAGATCTGTGTATTTACGCGTAAATAAGCTATGCGCTGTGAGCCCCCAGTGCTGTGACATCTTAAGCTGAATTAATCTCGTGCTTTTAAATCAAAACAGGAAATCAAAAATGCATCATCTTTCGAGAAGTATTGCGGGGATGGGGGTATCTCTTCATCCACGAGTTGCTAATATGGAGGGGTGATGGAATGAGTGTGTGTGTGTGTGTGTGTGTGTGTGTGTGTGTGTGTGTGTGTGTGTGTGTGTGTGTGTGTGTGTGTGTGTGTGTGTGTGTGCGTGCGTGTGTGCGCGCGCGCTCTTTTACTCAGCCAGGCCTTCTTCCACAAAAGGGGGACGTATGTATCTTTGTATGTATGTATGTAAATATGTATGTATGTATGTATGTGTGTATGTATATATGTGTGTATGTATGTAGGTATATGTGTATGTATGTATGTATGTATGTATGTATGTATGTATGTATGTATGTATGTGTGTGTGTGCATGTCTAAATATTTGGTATGTTTACACGCGTTTCTGGCCAAGAAATCAGTGAGTGTGGGTAACCCCGCGTGAGATGCCCCATCCAAAAGGTTCAATCGATGTGTATTTGTCACCAAGACAAATACACAACACGACACAATTCTTGAACTCAATATGATATGAAATGACAGTTTAATTAATGTCCCCAAGAATAAGAAATATTACCCGTGATGAGATAATAAACAAATAGGTAGAATTAGTAAAAAAATAATTAATAATAAATACGTCCCCGATGAGGTGTTGAATGTAAGAGTTGATGTCGCTCATAATGTGGTTTAAACCATTAATTTCTAAAACGTTTTCTTTTTCAACGTATACCTAAACTAAACATAATACTTTGATGGTTATTGTTGTGTGGGATAAATGAAGTTTAGGGTATTATGCTCGTAAATAACTGCGAACTGCATTACTATTAGCTTTATGGTTACATAACTCTTCCATTACTCTCTGCAATTACTATAAATTAGTTTGACCAATAACGTGACCTAAATCTTTTAGCCCTTCTAATACCTAATGACAAAAATTCACCACAAAAAAGTCTAGGGTTCAGAAAATTCATTAAACCACAATTAATCTTTAATTCTAAGATCTTATTAACGTTTGAATGATCCAACAAGGGAAACGATGTTAACTAAACTCTCCCTTTGTAAAAGGAGCCGCAACAGTTACTGAGAATGTGCCCAGCGTGATGTGGCCTTTGTCACAGCTCGGCACAAAGAGGATATTGTCCCGTTTGTTTCTCCTGAATCGACTCCACAGCGCAAGAAGTTCTTCTCGGAAGCGAGTCAGCGTCGCCCTCTCTTGCCTCTCTCCTTAATGAAATCCTACTTTCCTTTCCTTGCCATACCTCCTCCCACCTCTTTTTCTTTCCTAAACTCCTTCCCCTTCCTCTCACACCACGATCTCCTCCTCTCTCCATTTCCTTCAATCTGCTTTTCTTTCTGTTTTTCCTCTAACCTGTATATTTTTGTTTCTTTTAGTGTCTTCCATTTCTTCCACTAAGCTACCCTCCTCTTTGCTTCCCATTTTCTTTCTTCCTCCTGTTTCTCATTCTTTTCTTCCTGTTCTTTCTCCTCCTCTATTACCTCCTCCCTCTTCTTCGCCCTTCATCTTCTTCAACATCACTCTCCTTCCTCTTCGCTAACTTCCTCCTCCTCCTCCTGTCCTCTTCTATTTCTTCCTCCTCGCTCCAAAAGACACTTGTCACTCCTGATCTGCTCGTACATGACTCACCACCATCTTTCTCCCCCCCTCCTCTCTATTTCCCTTCATTCTTCTTCAACGCCAGAACTTCAACACGAGAGACAGGGGCGGTGAGCGAAAGAACAGAACCAATGATATTACTAGCGAGAGGAATCTTGTCCAATCCTTCTCATTATTTTTGCTTTTGGGGACTGAACAATCCTCTTAAGAATATTCATCTTACATTATATATATCATATATATATATATAATATATATATATATATATATATTATATATATACAGTACACATACATATTACATATATCTACTATAATAAAGTAGTAGCCTCTGTCTGTTTGCTTGATCACGAACTCATAGGGTTTTGCAGATAGACCCCAATAACCATATATATTCTGATACCCTATCCCTCCAGGTACTTGGATAACTATATTTCATTTAAAAAAAATTATTTTGGTTAGGGTTAAGGGTGAAAGTTAGGTGGGTTATGATTAGGTGAGTGCTTACTCACGAACTACTCCTAGGTTTTTGCAGATAGACCCCTATAACCATATATATTCTGAAACCTTATAACCCAAGGTACTTGGAAAACTATCTTTCATTTGTCTGTCTGTTTGTTTATTTGTTTGTTCGGGAACTCCTCCTAGGGTTTTGCAAATAGACCCCCAAAACCATACATATTCTCATGCCCTATCACTTCAGGTACTTGAATAACTATATTTAATTTTCAAAAAATATATATTTTGGTTAGGGTTAAGGTGGGGTATGGTTAGGTTACAGATTATTCACGAGCTCCTCCTAGGTTTTTGCAGATAGACCCCTATAACCATATATATTCTGAAATCTTAAAACCCAAGGTACTTGTATTACTTTCATTTGTCTGTCAATTTGTTTATTTGTTTGTTTGTATGTTCTCAAACTCCTAGGGTTTTGCAGATAGACTACCATAACCGCATATATGCTGATACCCTATCACTCCAGGTACTTGAATAACTGTATAATTTAAAAAAATATATATTTTGGTTAGGGTTAAGGGTTAAAGTTAAGTGGGGTATGGTTAGGTTAGGGATGATTCAAGAACTCGCAGCAACGCGAGGGTAATTTGGCTAGTATATATATATATATATATATATATATATATATATATATATATATATTTATATATATTATATATTTATTAGAATATATACAGTACACATACATACATATTCCATACATGTTAGACTTCTTGAAATCATGTATATATATATATATATATATAAAAATAAATATATATATATATATATATATATATATATATATATATATATATATATTAGAATATATACAGTACACATACATACATATTCCATACATGTAGACTTCTTGAAATCATGTATATATATATATATATATATATATATATATATATATATTTATATATATATTAGAATATATACAGTACACATACATGCATATTACATACATACATATATATATATATATATATATATATATATATATATATATTTATATATATATATATATATATATATATATATATATATATACACATATATGTAAACGAACCCACCACCTCGTATACATACATTGTATACATATCAGCCATATGCTAAAGGATACAAAAATAACTTCACGAAACCAAAAGTCTGTACATCGCCGTTGCAAGATGGAAGAAGGTACCATCCCAATATAAACATCTGAAAGGGGGAAGAATTTCAATACACCCTTAGAGTCCAATTCATCGTTTGTTAGAAAGATGTCTGAGGGAAGATCTCTACAGCCTCCTTGAGAAGGAAAGAAAAAATGGTGTACTGGTTGACTCTTGTTAAATAGTATTGGAAAGGCTGAGACACTACAGAGAATTCTGTTCCTTTTAATGTTGAAGGAACTACCAAGTCCAGAAGAAAAAGTGACTGTAGATAATAATAAAAGAGTTTGTCTGCCTAATCATATACCAAAAGGCTTTCCCTTATAAGGGAGGTAGCTATAGAATATGTAGAAGTAAATCATGATATGAACATCTTAGGAGAACGTCATATACAGAAAGATCGAGCATGGATTATGATGCATATTTCTTACGGGAGGTACATCCTCCATACAGTAGCCAGCAAATTCGAAAAGATATTCAACAATGATCTTGAACAAAATGAATACAACGATGGAGGAACCAAGGTTTTAAAGAAATGAAGAACCAGACTTTTCCTGTCTGAGGTATTTAATATTACCTTCGTTTTCTATCTCTTCCTCTTCCCTCTTCTTCTCTTGCATTTCCCCCTCTTCTTCTTCTACTTCAACTTCCTACTCCTTCTCTTTTCCTTTTTATTCTTCCTTCTCCTCGTCATCATTTTCTTTTTCTTCCTCTTCCCCCTCCTTTTCTTCTTCTTCCACCTCCTCCACATCCTTTCCTTTTTCCTCCTTCTCTTCTTCCTCGTCCCTCATTTCTTTTTATTCTCTTTCTACTTCTTCTCTCCTTCTTCGTCTCCTTTCTTTTCTTCTTCCTCCTCCTCCTCTACTTCTTCCTCCTTAATTTCTTTTTCTCCTCTTCACACCTCCTTCTCCTTTTTTCCCTCCTTTTCTTCTCCAATTTCCCCTTTGATCCTCATCTTACTCCAAAACTATTGCCATAACGCCAGCAACACCATTACCAGTCCGTGTGTATGTGTGTGTGTGTGTGTGTGTGTGTGTGTGTATTGTGTGTATGTATATGTTTGTATGTGTATGTGTGTGTGCGTCTGTGTGTGTGTGTGCGTCTGTGTGTGTGTGTGTGTGTGTGTGTGTGTGTGTGTGTGTGTGTGTGTGTGTGTGTGTGTCCGCGTATGCGTGCCACTGTATGTATGTATGTATGTATGTATGCATGTATGTATGTATGTATGTGTGTGTGTGTGTGTGTGTGTGTGTGTGTGTGTGTGTGTGTGTGTGTGTGTGTGTGTGTGTGTGTGTGCGCGCGTATGCGTGCCACTGTATGTATGTATGTATGCATGTACGTATGTATGTGTGTGTGTGTGTGTGTGTGTTGTGTGTGTGTGTGTGTGTGTGTGTGTGTGTGTGTGCGTGAGTGCGTGTGTGTGTGCGTGAGTGCGTGTGTGTGCCTGCGTGTATGTGTGTCAAACATCAAGTCAAATACCCCAACCCGCTCTCGTCTGTCTGGCGCAAGCAAGGTAATCAACGCTGACAAAGGTTCACCCTTTGATAAACATGATAAGAGAGTCTGCTCTAATCATCGTTCCCTTTCCATATCATACGCCAGGCAGGAGAAAGAAAGAGAAAAAACGAAAAACCGAGGGGGAAAAATGCTGGAAAACAATCGTGAACGAAAACAGTCTTTGAAACCATGTAGTGTTTGAGATGAAAAGCAAGACAGCGAGATATCAAAATAGTTCAACAGAAATTCACTTCCGGGAGAAAAAAGTGCTGTCCTTATCACAGAGGAAATTTAGTGGTACCCCTACGGACCTGATCTACGCATTATTGTTTTATAATTGGACACAAGCTTTCATGGATAGAAGCCCTGGGGCTAGCGTTCCAACCAAGACAAATATTGTGGTTCGGGTGGGAATGGATGTCATTTTTTTTTTTTTTTATTCTCAGGCGTTCTGTTGTAAACAGTTAAACCAAAGGTGTTATCACATTGGGTTATTTTTTCTCCAACCTCCAATTAATCGGAGGTGCTGTCCACCTCCAGAACTTTTTCCGCCGTAAAGTAACTATGGCAAACTATTTCGTGTTCTCAAAAATTTACATAGAATGTCATTTGATATGCTGGAGGACAATTAATTTCCTTCACCATATCAGATTCTTCCCGTAAGCTGCCGCTGCACCTCCAACAGTCGGAGGAAATATAGCCCAGTGTGATAACAACTCAGTACCTATCAAATTGTATTGATTTATTAATGTTTATCTATGAACTTTTTCCTTGTATTTAATTATTTATTTATCTATCATTTATTTTCTTTTTCATTTTTTAGTGTCTTTATTGAAAGCCCAGTTACGTGATTGCGCAAGAAAGCAAGATGCAATCTAGTTAACGACATCTTTCCGTGCAGGGCCAATGAACAGACCCGTACTTGCCGCTGGATGCAAAACGTTCGCGGTCACGAACCGATCCGAGGAAAGTAGCGGTGGCCGGACACTAATCCGGCGCCAAATTCCGGGGACGTGGAATACGAGCCGAGGGGGATCATCGCCATTTTCCTTCCTCCAATGATAACACACTCAGGGATTTAAGGATGTACAGACATGAATAAGTATCTGTTTCCAACGTCTTTTGTACGAAGAGCAGATGACTTGGACTTCTGGCTTAACGGGAACTTCGTTTATTTTGTACTCTTACACCAAGATTTGAGAATATTTTTATATGAATATTCCATTTACTTTTAAAATATAGTCATACAGTCTAATAGATATTTGATAAATAGTGTGTGTGTGTGTGTGTGTGTGTGTGTGTGTGTGTGTGTGTGTGTGTGTGTGTGTGTGTATGTATGTGTGAGTGTGTGTGAGTGCGTGTGTGTGTAATTGTGTGTAATTGTGTAAATGTACGTTTTTGTATGAGCGCGCGCAGAAAAAAGAAACAAGAACAATACCAAGTTAAACTGATATATTTTTTAAGTTTGATACGAAAAAACTACTATTACCTTTGTATTTTATTGCATACATACCACACACACACACACACACACACACACACACACACACACACACACATATGGACACACGTACACACACACACACACGTACACACACATGGACACAGACACACGTACACACAAACACACACACGTACACACACACACACGTGCACACACAGGAAAAAAATGGAGACAAGAAGAAGGTAAAAGAAGGAGGTTACAAACGACTCGGGACAACATGCAAGAAAACGAATAAACTCGAGAGGTACCAGGGAAAGGAGGGAAAGGCTCGGCACCAAGGCGGGAAAAAAGTGTCAAGAAAGAAAAGGAGGTGGAGCAGGAGAGGTAGGAGGAGCAGGAGAGGGGGGAAAGGAGGAAGGACAAGGAAGGAGAAGCAGGCGCAGGGGAGGGAGGAGAAGAGAGGGAGGGGGAGAAGAAGATGGGGAGAGAGTATAACAGGAGGAGGAGGAAGATAAAAAGATTGTGAATAAAGATGAGGAGGAAGAGGAGGAAGAGGAAGAGGAAGAGGAGGAAGAGGAGGAGGAGGAACAGAAGGAAGACTAGGAGAAAAGGGAGTAGGAAGAAGAGTAGGTGAAAGAAGAGGAGGAGAAAGAAGAGAAAGAGGAGAAAAGGGAGGAAGAAGAGAAAGAGGAGAAAAGGAGGAGAATGGAGACAAGGAGGAGAAGGGAGAAAAATGAAGGAAGAAGGAAAAAGGTGGAGAATGAAGGAGGTAGAGTAGGAGGAGGAAGAAGAGGAGAAACAAGAGGAGAAGGAGGAGCGGGAGGAGGAGAAGGAAAATGAAGAGGAAAAGAAAAAAGAAGGAAGAGAAAAAGGAAGCAGATTGGGTAGAAGAAGAGGTGAATAAGGAGGAAGAGGAGGAGGAGGAGGAAGAGGATGAAGAAGAGGAAGCGGAGGGAGAGGAGGAGGAGGAGGAGGAAGAGGATGAAGAAGAGGAAGAGGAGGAGGAGGAGGAGGAGGAAGAGGAGGAGGAGAAGAGGGATGAGGTGGAGGACGATGAGGTTAAGAGGACGAAATCAATATATACGAAAACAGAGAAGAAGCCAAAGAACCGGAGCCATAAAGAAGACGTTTTATTCTTCTCTTCCTCCTCCTCCTCCTCATCTTGGTACTCCTCCTCCTCCCCCTCCTCCTTCTCTTGCTACTCCTCTACTCTTCCTTTGTCTCTCATTTTTTCTCTTAACTCCTTTTCCTTTTCGTCTTCTCATTCCAACTCATTTTCCTTTATTTCTACGTCATTTCTTTTTCGTTGTTGTCCAATTTTTCCTTCTTCATCCCCGTATCTCTTTTGTCCCTACTTCAAAGAACATTTTTTTTATTTCTTCTTTCTATCCTCCTCTCCCTCCGCCTCGTTCAAACTCTCTTATTCTCATTTATCTTTCTTCTTCAGACCATTCTTTACCTACTCTCCTCCTCGTCTTCCTCCTCCTCCTCGTCTTCCTCCTCCTCCTCCTCGTCTTCCTCCTCCTCCTCCTCCTCCTCGTCTTTCGCCTCCTCATCAAGAAAAGCTCTCAGCCTTTCATCCAACACTCGATGGCGTCTTCTTCGGCCTTTTCCTCTCGCTATCCTTTCTTCTTTATTTTTTCCTCTTTTCTTTATTCTTTGTTTTCTCACGCCTTATTACTGTCCACTCATTCCCAACCTTACTTGCTCACCTCTCCACTTCTGTTTATTCTTGTCTGTTTTCTTTTGTTTTTACAAATTCAATCTCTGATAGTTTTCTATTCGTACTCAATCAAACACTAACTTCAGATGGATTTTTCTTTTCTTCGTGAAATTTTGCTTTTTTTATCACTCCTTTCCTCCCTCCCTTCTTCCTTCCTTTCTTGTCTTTTACCTCTCCCTCGCGCTCTCTTTTTCTCCCTCCTATCCTCCCTCTCTCCCTTTCTCTCTTCCTCCCCCTCTTTTTCTCTCTCCTTTTCTCTTTCTGTCTGCCTCTCCCTCTCTCTATTCTCTTCTCTCTCTTTATTCTCCTCTCTCTCTCTCTCCTCTCCTCTCCCTCCTCCTCTCTCTCTCTTTGTATTTCTCTCCTTCTCTCTCTCACTTTGTCTCTCCCTCTCTTTCTCTCTCTCTCCCTTTCTCTCTCTCTCTCTCTCTCTCTCTCTCTCTCTCTCTCTCTCTCTCTCTCTCTCTCTCTCCCTTTCTCTCTCTCTCTCTCTCCTTTTCTCTCTCTCTCTCTTTCTGTTTCTCTCCTCTTTCTTTCTCCTTTTATCTTTTTCCGCAACAATCTTTTTTTCAAACTACTTTTTCCTTTTTCCTCTTCCTCTCTGACGCTCCACTCTTTACTCGACCGTCACTTGCATCTTTTCCACTATGACTTTCCTCGCTTGTCTTTGTTTAAAACGATGGAAGGCAACTGGAGGAAAAAGAGGAGGTGAAGGTGGAGGAGGAAAAAGAAAAGGAGGACGAGGAAGAGGAGGACGAAGACGAGGACGACGATGAAGAGGAGGACGAAGACGAAGAGGAAGATGACTAGGAGAACAAGGAGGACGAGGACGAGGATGAGTAAGAGGGAGAATGGGGGGAAGAGGAGAAGGAGGAGGACGAGGAAGAAGAATAGTAAGAGGGAGAACAGGAGGAGGAGGAGGAGGAGGAGGAGGAGGAGGAGGAGGAGGAGGAGGGAAATAGGTGGAGGAGACAGAGGACGAGAAAAAGAAGAAGGCGGTGTAGAAACAGGAGGCTTTAAAAGAGAAGGAAGGTGTGTAATGGGATATAGCTTGTTCGAGTTTTAACCCATTTCGCTGAGTTTTACGTCTTCCTTCGTTTGTTCTAGCTGGCAGCAAACAGGCAATATCATTCAGCTCAAGGAAGGCCTCCTCTCAACCAAAGCATTATTTTTTTTCACAAGATATGGAAAAAAGAAAAGAAAAAAATCAAAAGTGCTTCAACCAAGCACCGTGCCTTCTTACAACTCAGCTCACCTCTTTAATCTGTTCCCCTCCCTCCTCCTACTCCTCCTCCTCCTCCTCCCCTTCCTCTTCTTATTTCCCTCCTCCTGCTTTTCCTGTTTTTCCTTTTATTCCTCCGCCGCCGCCGCCTCCTCCTCCTCCGGATTTTCTTCTTCTTCTTCTTCTTTTCTTCCCCTCCCTTTCCTCCTTCTCCGTTTCTCTATGTTTCCCCTCCTTCTGGATATCCTGCTGCTCCTCTTATTTCTCACCCTCTCCTCCTATTTTTCTTTCTTTTCTACTTCCTCCCCCTCCTCCTGATTTTCTTCTTCCTCTTCTTTTTTTTCCTCCTTCTCTATTTTCCCATGCTTCTCCTCCTGTTTTTCCTCTTATTCTTCCATCCCCTCCTCATCCTCCGTCTTTCTCTCCTCCTCTGTTTCCACATACTTCTCCTCCTGTTTTCTTCTTCCTCCTCTTATTCCTCCTCCTCGTTTTGAACTTCCTCTTCTTTTTTCCTTCTTTTCCCCATGCACCTCCTCCTTATCCATCTGCTTCTCCTCCGTTTCCTCCATCATTTCTGTTTCCTCTCAATCCTCCTCCTTTTCCTTCTTGTCATCCTACTCTTCATTATTTTCCTAATACTTCTCCCTTTCCTCCTCCTCTGCTCCCGTTTCTTCTATCCTCCTCTTACCTTCCTTCTAGCCCAACTCTCTTCTTTCCTTCTCGTCTTTCTCTCCCTGCTTCTCTTTCCTCTCTTCCTCCTCATTTTCATTCTCTTCACCACGCTCGCCTCTTCTCTTCTTCCTACCCATCATTCTACCCTTCCTCTTCCTTCCCTTTTCCTCTCCTTTGTCCTCATTATCATCACTTCCTTCTTCCTCTTTCCTCTCCTCCTCCTCCTCCTCGTTCGTCCGAATCCTTGCTAGACAGGAGAAAAAGTGGGAAGAAACTTTC
>NC_134818.1:21453334-21460834 GCF_046742065.1 Oratosquilla oratoria | reverse complement strand
CCTTGCCCTTTTATATTTCAAGTTTTAGAGTCTTCTTTTCCCTCTTCCCTTATTCAGACCTACTCTCTTTCTGTCTACTGTACTATTATTCATTTGATTTCCTTATCTCCTCCCCCCCTATTGTCCCTCTCAATTCTGCTTCATCTGTAAGGCTCCTTTTAGTCTGTGTACAACACTTGAGATGAATGATGTGATATGTTGCCACATAAAAAAATTCTATAACGTTTACCGCAACCTTAGGTAACGGGTCATTTATGTAAGTGTAACTGAATTTCTACACCACTGTGAGAAAAAGGACAAATTTTCTCTTTATTTTTATTCTTCTGTATTTCATCTATCTACACCGCTTCCTACCAAAACCTAGTCTCCCCACATATCTTTTACATACACGCTAACCTTTACATTTTATTGTTATGGAATGTAGCTTACAAACGCTTTTGTCCTTTTCGTATGCACCTCTACACATTTCTACAAATGAACGAGTAATCCTCTCCTTCCTACATTGCCACATAAACGAGTCTCGTTTATTTTCTACGTACGAGTCCATTGACACTTATTCACATGATGTTCAACTAAACATACTACTAACACATACTCAATACCATACAACTTAAGACAGGACCCAATAAAACCATTAAAAAAATAAAGCATAGGAGTTTTTGAACTACCAATCGTCCAATTCACCACCATGCCATTCCAGAGGACAACCAGCTAATGCGCCATACTGACAACGCCTCTCCTACCTCCCAGATGCCTCCGAACAATCAGCCTGCTCCTGGCTCTCTCTCCCCCATCGTCTTGGCTGACAAAAGGCTTTTCCGATTTCCTTGCAAACGGACAATCCCTCACTGTCGTAATCGGTCTTTACATGGCATCTTTTTCAAGCCATCCTTCCATTCCCAATCCATCAATGACGTCAGACACCATTAAAACGCACAGAAGAGCTCACCCTTCTCCTCCCTGAGTGAAGATAACGAACGAAAACATATGTTATAGTAACGGGTGGACTACGCAAATAATGATGGACTTGTATCAGAAACGTACGTGAATTTATTTCAGAGAGACCCACAGAATGTGAAGAAATGATTTCATCTTTAACGTTCGACAAGAATATGTAATCTTAAAGTCCGTCTACAGCGATTGTCCTATTAATCATAGACAAACCTCGTGTAATAATCAATCAAAAACGCAGCCGTAAATTAGTACTGTAATGAGTACACTGAAAACAATCTATTCGATGTAATGTATTTTATGGAGTTGGCCTAGGATGACATTTGTGTACAGTTGATGTTTTGCAGGCAAAAGGGTTTTCATTCAGATATTACTAAACAACCGATGACCAATGATTAAAAAAAAATCATTACTTCATACATCACAAACTAAGAAATATAAATCTTTGTTACCAGATATACCAACGCTACACTATAAGAAACTTATCCTTTCATCTGTGTTTTGTATATCCTGAAGATGTTTGTTCGAAAGGTTGCGTATCATATTCCCTCTCCTCATGCGACATAATATCTTAAGATGAACTACGATTGAATCTACTAGACAAGAAATACAATATATATTTTCTAGAGTTTCTAGAATACTGATGCTCCTCTAGCATTTCCAACCACATTCTAGATCAGTGTTATTCCCTGATGAAAGGCATTCTAAACGTTACATATAAAACTCTGGGTGAGGTGTATATGTACGAGTATATAGTGGTTCACATTTCAACTACAATATTCTTGTAACAACATCTGCTTAAAAAGATCTAATATTGTTATCATTGCTTTAGGTGTTGAGGAAAATGGGCAAAAGAATATTTTTTATTTTTCTAATACGAGAAGTGAAATGTTGCAAAGAGAGAAAAAATTAAATGTCAATATTATTGATGGACTTTGGAATCCAGTATGCACGTAGCAGAGCTTGTTTTATGGAATTCATTAAAGCATAATACTGCCGTGTACATGATATGTCACTTGTAAGAGTGAAGAGGCCTGTCATTTCCCAGGTATCTTTAGGTGAAGTTCATGCATCTTGCCGGCGAATTATGGAATCTTAAAATACCCTTTAAGGAATCCTGAGAAAAGTGCAGGTTCAAAACAGTCTCGAAAAAAAAAACTCTTTGTACTGTATTTTTTGGAGAAGGTCAGTGTCAAAGAATTGCTATGGTGACTTCAACTTATTTTGGATACAGTGCAGTTACTGAGAAGGATTAGTTTTTACCAGAAAGTAAAAAAAAAAAAAAAAAAAAAAAAAAAAAAAAAAGTAAATAAATAACAATAATAAGATATATAAAATAGAATAAAATCATAATGATAACGATAAAAAATACATAAATAAATACAAATAACTAACTAAATAAACATATACATAATTACTACCATATACAGCAAAGCCCTGGAACAGCTATTTCATCGAAACACTACACAAACCAGCCCTAATGAATTCTACTCACAACGAACATCCAGATGAATATGATCGAGCTCGAGGCACCGTAAAACGTGAAACGAGAACTCTCCTGAGGTCATTTTGTGTGTTAAGTGCTCCCTGAAGTGGGATCCTGGCTGAAAGGTTCCTGATCAATCTGCCACTTCAGTATGTGTGGACTGTAGTCCTTGGACAGAACCTACGCTAGCAGGACAACACACACAACTCCCCTCGGTTCGTTCTGTGTTTACCGTAATCCCTGAGAAGATTACCCAATCGAAACGTTACTGGTTTTCATTCTATGTTACCCCCCACGACAGTCCCATAGGGGAGTGTGGTTAGGTATGAAACTCCAACATATTTGTGTATAATGAACTCCCTAAAGAGGACCAAAAGGTGTAGGGTTGAACGTAAACCTCCTTCCCCTTCCGCAGACATCTTTATTCTTTGTTAAATATAGTCCAAATTTTAGACTGTTGGGTTATGTGTAAATATCATTTCCGTCTCATTTCAAGAAGAAATACTAGGGCGAAAATAAAAACGCTGCATATAACACACGCAGACACACACGCATTTATACTCACACACACACACAGACACATATACAAACACACACACACACACACACACACACACACACACACACACACACACACACACACACACACACACACACACACACACACACACACGCCCGCGCGAATCGATGGCGCAGTGGTAGAGTTCCCGGCCGCCACTACGGCGGTCCAGGTTCAAATCCCGCCCAGGGATGAAATAATTTCAGTACCGCTGCTCTGCAAGTCGTTACTCCAACTCTCGTGAGCGGGGAGTTGGGTGTGTGTGCGTGTAAGGTCACAGCATTACCCATAGATCGGTCATATAAGAGCTTTGAGCTCTCCACCGGGAGGGAAATAGCTGTCGATCACGTGTCCAACACGTGATCCAAGACCATGGTGAACCATGGTGAATCACGCACACACACAAACGTAAACACACACACACTCACACAATAGTGTAAATAAAACCAGAACACTAATGAACGCACTGTATGCATACCCAAGAGAAGCTACGATCGAAAACTTTTCAAGTAAACCTTGTTTATTGTGCGTGCGGCGATCCCTATGGGCCAAAGAATGTGTTGGCCGAGCGGGCTACTACGCCAACGTCTGATGGCGAGTTCGAATCACGTTAGAGTTCGCGTGAGGCCAATAAGGACATACAGTCTTCAATTCGCGAGCTTTGAATAAGGCATTCATGCCTAGCTAGCTTGTAGGAAGGGTAAAGGGTGAGCACTTGGAAAAAGTACACAAACACACACACACACACACACACACACACACACACACACACACACACACACACACACACACACACACACATATATATATATTTATATATATATATACACACACATATATATACACGTACTAAAATCTTCACATAAAAGTCCAACTTCACAATGTGTGCAACGTATCCAAGTCCCTGAAGAGGAGGAGTGTCCGAACCTCTGCCAATAAGACCGACCTCAGCTTCATTCTCCACATCCTTCCCGCCATACATCAGCTCAAACGTCATGAATCAATTCATTATTCATTTCCCTTCCCGGATTCAAATCTCATTTCCATTCTGTGCTATCTCCCCCCCCATCCTTCACCTCCTTCAATCCTTCCTTCCTTCTCTCTCTCTCTCTCTCTCTCTCTCTCTCTCTCTCTCTCTCTCTCTCTCTCTCTCTCTCTCTCTCTCTCTCTCCCCTTCTTTCTCGTATTAATCATTTCTTTTCCCATTTCTGTTCGAATATTTGCTCTCCTGCTTCGGAAGGCGAGAGGTCCCATCTTCTTCAATCTCAATTAATTTTTCTTTATTTTCCGAATCTTTTCCTTTCATTTCACTCTTTATTCGTTAAAGACCTTACTTGTCCATCCAACTGCCAGGCCGTCAGACTTTTAACACTTAGATCCATTCTTCATATCTGATATATTTTCAATCATTTCATTTATATCAAATCTCAGTATTCTTTACTCTGGTTACAGTTTTTTTTTTTTATGATGGTCATTGTGCTCGTGATATTTTCTATTTCTTTCATGTCCACTTTATTTTTTTTTTTAAATCGTTTTATATCTTTGTTTACATTCCTTGATTGATTTTTATGTCTTGTGTTCTTTTGCTCCGTCGATCCAAGAGTCTCATCTCATTCTTGTGATTTCCTTCTGCCCTTCTTCCCTTACTTGAGGAGACAGGGGGAGGAGGGAGGAGGAGAAGAGGAGGGGGAAAAGGGGGAAGAAGGGGGAGGAGGGGGAGAAGAGGAAGAGAGGGGAGGAGAGGGAGGGATAGAAGGGGAAGGGGAGGAGAGAAGAGAGAAGGAGGAAGAGGGGAGGAGAGGAAGTGAAGAAGGGGAGTGGGAGAAAAGGAGGGAGAGGAGAAAGAGGGTGAGGAGGGGAGGGGGAGAAGGAGAGGGGGAGGACAGGAAGAGAAGGAGGAAAAGAGGGAGGAGGGAGAGGAGGGGGTGGAGATAGAGAGGGAGGAAAAGGAGAGATAGAAGGGGAGGGGAAGGATAGGAAGGAAGGAGAGGGGGAGAGAAGGGGAGACAGAGAAGAGGAGAAGGAAAAGGAGGAAGAGATGGAGCAGATGTAGGGATGGAAGGGGATGAGAGGAGGGGAGGAGAGGAGGGAGAGAAGAGAAGGAGCAGGAAGAGGCGAGGAGGGGAGGGGAGAAAGGGAGCGGGAGAGGAAAGGGAGGTGAAAGAGGGGGAAGAGAGGGAGGGAGAGGAGAGGAGGAGGAAGAATGGGACGAGGGGAGGCTGGAGGAGGAAGAGTGGGAGGAGAGGAGGAGGAAGAGGGGAGGAGAGGAGGGGGAGGAGAAGTGGACGGGAACAGAAATAAAGTTAGAAGTTCTTCACCTAATTAAGATTGTCTATGTTGGCAAAAAATAATAATATATAAATAAATGAATAAATAAACAGATAAATGAATAAGCAAACAGGTAAAATAGAATAAAATAGAATGGAAAAATAAAACAAGGTAAGATGAAATATTAATTGAATAGATAAATGAATAAATGAACAGATAAACGAGCATGCAAACAAACGAAGAAAATAAACAAACAAATTAATACGAAGTGTATATTACTTAGTTCAAATATAGTATATTTAATTCTCCATCCTTTAAACACTGTATTTAATAAACTGGATCTAATAACCTGCATCGAATAGCCTACATCTAATAACCTGTATCTAAAAATATATACCTAATAACTTGTACCTAATAACCTATATCTAATGAATAACCTATATCTAATAGCCTGTATCTAATAATCTGCATCTAATAACCTACATCTAATAACCTATATCTAACGATTTGTACATAACTTGCATCTAACAATCTATATCTAATAACCCATATCTACTAAATAACCTGTATATAATAACCTGTACCAAATGACCTGTATCTAACACCCTCTATCTAACACCCTGTATCTAATAACCTGAATCTAATAATTTGAATCTGATAATCTGTACTTATAAGTTATATCTAATAATATGTATCTAATAACCTTTTGCCTATGGTAATCAACTCGTCTTTATTCCAAGTCGCGCCAGGTGACTCTATTAGATCAAGGAAAATACTTCCTATAATTCTGGAGTCACACACATATTTCATACGTTAATGGTGTTAATCAATTAGATCTTTTTTATCATCTATTTACTCCACTGGCTAACCCATGACCTGGACAGAATGTTCTATATGCTTTCGACTCTAGATGGATGGCTGGATAGATGAATGAATGAATGGATGGATGGATGGATGAACGGCTGGATGTACGGCTGCTGAATGGACGCACCAATGAATTGATGAGGGAATGGGAGTGGGAAATATTGAGGGGTGTGAAGAAGGGATGTGTAAGAAGGAGAAGAAAGAGAAAATGGAAGGGAAGAAAAAGAAAATGGAAGTGAGAAAGGAGAGGGAAGGAAGGGAATGTGTGGGAGAGAAGGAGGTCAGGATAAATATGGGAAGAAAATGTGAAGGAAAACTACAGAACTGGGATTGTATGGAACGAGAGGAGAGAGAAAAGAGTACTAATATTGAGAGCACATGTAGGGGAAAAATCAAGGCAAAAGTTAAGAGTAGAGTCAATGAAGAGCGTAAAAGAATGTGACAATAAATGAGAAAAAGAGAAAAAGAGGGGGAAATATAAGGTAGAGGAAAAAGAGTAAAGAAAGGAATGACGCGATGGGAGGAGATAACGAGTAAACGAGAAAATAATAAAATAGAACGAAATAAGTAAATAAATTGAAGCAGATAAAGCAAACAGATATAAAGAGAAATGAGGAGAAATTGCTGGAAGAGGGAGAGGGGGGGAAATGGAAATGAAAAACACGAAAAAGAAAAGGGGAAAAGAGAGGGGAGAGGAAAATGGGGAGAAGAGAGAAGAGAGGAGAGAGGGGAACACAGACGGAGTTCTACTAGCTTGAAGGTCAGCGTGTCATCTGTGTCAGCCTCACCACCACCTCCACCACCACCACCACCTGTGCCACCTACACCGCCTCAACCGCCTCCACTTACTCCACCTCCACCTACTCCACCTCCACCTATACTGTCTCCACCACCATGAGCATAAAGATGAGGATGAAAATGGAGATGAGGATGGTGAGAAGAGGAGGAGGAAAAGGAGAGACAAAGAAAGAGGTGGGGGGGTGGAGGGGAAATAAGCTGAAGAGAAAGGGAGCAGGAGGAAGAGAAGGAAAAGGGGATGAAGAGAAGAGGAGAACATAGAGGAGGGGATGAGAATGAAGAGAAGAGGAGGACACAAAAAACGTGGAAGGAGGAGGAGGAGGAGGAGGAGAAGAAGGACGAGGAGGAGGAACAGGAGGAGGAAGCAGAGGTGGTGGGGTGAAGGTGGAGGCGGAGGCGAGATCTAAGGAAGTCGGAGAGGGAGAGTGATAAAGAAGAGGAAAATATGGAGGAAGGGAGGAAGGAGGAGGGAAAAGGAAGGAGGAAGGAGGGAGGAGAAAAGAGGGAGGAAGGAGGAGGAGGAAAGAAGGAGGAGGAATAAGAGGAAAAAGAGGCGGAGGTGGATCAGAGAGAG
>NC_134818.1:21435834-21448334 GCF_046742065.1 Oratosquilla oratoria | reverse complement strand
TTTTCCAGTTTCATTGTTTATTTCATCTGACGACAGATAATTGATCTTGTATTATTTCATTTCTAGTGTGTTTATCTACCTATTTATATATTTGTTTATTAATCTATTCTTTATTTTATTTATATATTTATAATCTTATTTATCCATTTATCTACAAATTATCTTTTTTTATTTATTTATTCATTTATCTAATTATCTATTTATCTCTTCAATTTTACGTTGCAGTCCTCCCCTCCGCAGAGATAAAGGTTGACTTACTTGACCCGTGAGATCTATACAATGCATCTAGTATACTAGGCATCATACCTTGATATCATAGACACTCATGTAATGGGAGTAGTTGCCAATAATCACCAAGACACTACGATAAGTGGTCAAAAGCTTTTCCAAACAAAGGAACATTGATTGATTGATTTTTTTTTTTTGGGTGTGTATGTGTGTGTAGTCGATCATAGAATACGAGTGAAGCCTTCATCTATTTATTTCTTGATAGATTTATTATATATCTTTTCTCGTTTTTGTAATTACTCGTTCCAGATAATAAAAAATAAAAAAATGGTTAATTAGTAATCACACTATTTTTGCAAAAGAGTGTCTTACAGCAAATTCAGTTGAAAATTTTTTCTGTTCCTCAAAGAGCTAACGTATTGCATAAAGTGCATGGCACAAGTTTATTTAAGAACTATCGTAATAAAATAAAAGCAAATGATCTAGTGATAATAGACATTACAATTGAGGTGAGCGACGTTCATAGTTGAGGCCGTTGACTAGGTGCAGTTGGATTTAATAGTGGTCGATAATGTGTGGTATCTTCAACTTAAAAACACGCTAGTTCCAGAATTCTCTTTAAGAAAAAAAAAATTCATATCTTATGTGCAGTGCCGTTCCAGTTTCGTATGATTTCAATTTTCTTATATTCTGTCTTGTAAGTGAATATGCTTACGTTATATTTAAATTATTACACAGCTTCTATTTGATTGTGTATATTCTCGAAGAAATCTACGACGGCATTTTAGATTGTCTTTAAATGTCCATGTGCATTCAGGCACGCATGAACGCACACACAAACACACACACACACACACACACACACACACACACACACACACACACACACACGCACACACACACACGCACACAAACACACACACACAAACACACACACACACACATACACACACACTTGTGTGTGTACATAATTAATGTTGTATAATTGAATACCCGGAAACAGAATTACATTCAAGTTTATTGCAATGTTATAATTTTTATTATCAAATTACATCATGAATTTCTAATATTTACAAACTGATATATAATCTATATGCATGGCACCTGACAATGGTATAAAAATTTTGTCTTTAGTTTGTTGTTGGTTTCCCTCCCGCCTGTAGGACAGGCATCTTCGATTCAAAATACCTTCCAAGTCCCCCGAGACTGGTAGAGCCTTCTTCCGATCACGTTCTCCACTCCAAGACAAAATAAATCCAAAATAATTTGTCTTTTCCTGTCTATTCCAATCTTTCGTTTACCCTGGAGCCAAATGCCCCGTTCTTCGTCTTTCTATTATTGTCCTAAGCCCTCTTTTGCTTTGTCTTGTTTGCCTGCTACATATCTTGAACGAGACTTACCTGACAGACTGTTCATGACTTTGAAGTGTCTCGCTGTTACGTTAAGTTTTCTCTCTGTGTGTACATATGTCGCTTCTTTGAACTTCTGCATGTTTCTTCCAGCCAGTTCTCTTCCTCCACACCTTTTTTTTTTTTTTTTGTTAGCCACCAAAATATCACGCCGTGTCAACTTCGTATCGATTCTGGGCGTCTCCAGCATGACGTCACATTGTCGACATCACCTCGTCGCCAACTCTTCGATCTACCTTCCCCCCCCACATCTCTCCATTAACACTTTGATCTACGGCACCTTTCATCTCTCGCGCGTTTAATAAGACTTATTCTCTCGTCTAATGCCTTCGATCTCCCGTGTCTCGCAATTCCTCCTCCTCTAAATTGGCGCACATTTCACTCTACCTCTTCGAGAAAGACCCGTCATCTTTCTCTCCCTTTCCTGTTTATTTCTCCTCTCTGCTTCTTCCCCCCCTCTCTTCGCCCGTCGTCTCCCTTATTCAACTCTCCATTTCCACGTTTCCTGATATCTTCCGTCCGTAGCCACTGACACTAATCTTGTCTATTTTCTTTTTCTCTTTCATATACTTTCCTGCTTCGTCAACTTTTCAACTCCGTCCTGTACGCTCCTCTTCCTCCATTTTCTTTTCCAACAATTTCTTTGCCTCCTCTTTTCCTTTCTATTAGATCTATATCGTCTTTCCCCCTTTTTCCTCCCTCCCTCTCTTTCTTTCTTACTCGTATTTCTGTGATTCAGTTTCATATTTCTCTCCACCATTTCTTCTCCCGGATTCTCTGCAGAGTGCTTTCTATGAATATACGTCTCCACGCCCAACCTTTCCAGACACTTCCTCGACGACATCAAATCAAACACACGGAAAAACACACACAAAAAAATAAAATAATTAAACCTTAGACTCACTAGTTAATTCATTAGCGCTTCTATCTTTGGGGACAGCAGATGTGGTGCACCCAGAATTGTGGCAAAGGAGAGATTGAAGGAGGATAGCAGAAAGGAGAGAGAATAGAAGATAAGACTTAACTTGGGTAATATTAACTTCATATGTAGGAAGAGCTATACTTCTTGACATTCCTTATATACATATATATATATATACATATATATAAATATATATACATATATATATATATATGTGTGTGTGTGTGTGTGTGTGTATGTGTGTGTGTGTGTGTCTGTGTGTGTGTGTGTGTGTGTGTGTGTGTGTGTGTGTGTGTGTGTGTGTGCGTGTCTGTGTGTGTGTGTGCATGTCTGTACATTTTGTATGTTTAAGGCACGAGATGATCCTGATAAGGTACATAGTTTGACTTACATATGAAGCCTTATGACCTATAACCATGGATTCGAAACCAAGTAATTCGAGTAGGAAGCAAGAACGTGACCTCAGAGCCATCTGGTGCTCTGGACAACAGGTGAAAGGGGTTGATTGAAGCAAATTCAATCACACCGGTTCAAGGGGCACCTTTGAACTGAATAAAACCGTCACTCCCCGGGCTTTGAGGAATATAAACCCGATCTAGAGATTTGAACCTTCCAAAATTAATTAAGCTCCTTTACTTTATGATTCTCTTTCTCTAGTTTTCTTTCGCACACACAGATACACACACAAACAGACGGATGCACACACACAAAGACGCACATACACCCACACACATTTATATATATATATATGTGTGTGTGTGTGTGTGTGTGTGTGTGTGTGTGTGTGTGTGTGTGTGTGTGTGTGTGTGTGTGTGTGTGTGCATGAATGTATATGTATGTGTGCGAGGGTAATGGGCATGAGATTGGAGATGATTAGAGAAAATGTAGAAAAGTGAGATGTGAGCCAGTTGTTGTTTGCTGACGACAATTAACTTGTGGCATGGTCAGAGTGAGTATTAATGGTGTTAGTGACGGAGTTTGGGAAGGCATACGGTAGGAGAAAGTTGAAGGTAAATGTGGATTAAAGTAAGGTGGATGTACAAGGGGAGAAAATGACATCAGTTTGGAAGTAATCTTTAAAAGAGAGAGGCTGGAGGAAGTGGCTTTAGGCACTTGGGGTTGCATGTAGCTGGAAAAGGTGTGGAGGTGGAGGTAAATTGTAGATTCAGGGAAGCAAGTAAGTGTCTTTGGGGGATTAAGAAGTGTAATGAGAAATAAGCGTTTAGGGATACACGCAAAGAAGAGATTATATGAAAGGGTGATTGTGCGACGTACTGTATTGGACAGAGGCATGGAATTTAAGAGAAGCTGATAGGAAAAGTTTAAATGTGTTTGAGATGAAATATCTGAGAAATATGGTAGGAGTTACTAGGTTGGATAGAGAAACGAGGTGGTGAGGAGTAGAGCGGGTGTGGAAAAGGAAATGGGAGATAGGGTTGATGAAAGAGTATTGGGATGGTTTGGACATATGGAAAGGATGAGTGGAGGAAGAATAATAAAAGAGATGTGGAAGGCAGAGATGGATGGACTGAACATGAGGGGGCGACCGAGGATGAGATGGATGGATGTGGTGAAAGTAGTGTTAAACAAGAGGGGAATGTCTGTTGAGCAGGGATGGGAGAAGGTGGGATATAGGGGTGAGTGGAGAATGACTGTGTATAGATGAAACTGTGATGCAAACAAGGGAGTGAGCGGGGAATGTAGGGGTTAGGGAGTAGTTATTTTTTATTTATATTTTGACACAGCCTAAGGTATTTCTTCCCGTCTGCTATTCTTCTACATAAAGGGACGGAGAAGGGGGGTCAATGATTAAATGAAGCGGCCTTGCTGTGGATGTGATGTGTCTTGCTGCATTGCTTTTGACCTAGGGCAATGGGTGGGATACAGGGATGACCCGTCATCCATGAGGAGCTAAGATGAGAGGGAGGAAAGTGTAGTGGATGGGAGTGGAATGGGTGGGGATGAAATGGGCTACTACCTGGTAAAGGGGAAAAAGCCTTTGGTGTATACATATATAAATACACACACACACACACACACATATATATATATATATATATACATGAACACGACACAAACGTTTCTTTTGCACAAGGACCTCTATAGGAGGCATTTGTTACAAATCTTTTGACCATAAAAAAAATTTTGTTGGTGAGAAAAATCATTGGGAGGTTCATAACATGGTTTACCATTGTTGCCTTGAGGCAAGTAAAAATGTTTACCTAATTCAGTATTTATTGGACATGATAGAATTTGAAATGGAGAGATGGAGAGGCTTGAGGTAAAAGTTGGACTTTGCCAGGGATGCGTTATGTCGCCTCGGCTGTTCCATTAATACATGGATGGGGTGATGCGAAAGGTAAACGCAAAGGTAATGGGCCGGGGATTGGAGATGGTTAAAGAAAATGGCGAAAAATGGGAGATTAAACCAGTTGTTGTTTGCTAACGACAGTGCTCTTGTAGCAGGATCAGAGGAGGGGTACAGGAAGTTAGTGACAGAGTTTGTGAAGGTGTGCGAAAGAAGGTAATTCAAGATAAATGTGTGTAAAAGTAAGGTGATGAGATGTACAAGGGGAGAGGTTGGCAGCAAATTGTAAGTATATATTATGGGAGAGAGACTGGAGGAAGTGGATAACTTTAGATACTTGGGTGCAAATGCAGCGGCAAAGGAGTGGAGGTGAAGGTGGATTGTAGATTGATAGAAGCAAGTAAATGCCTTGGGGGTTAATAAGTGTGATGAGAAATAAACATTTGGGAATGGATGCTAAGAGGAGATTACATGAAGAACTGATTGTGCAGATAGCACTGTATGGGGCAGAAATGTGGAATGCAAGAGAGGAAGAGAGAAAAAGTTTAATGTGTTTAAGATGAAATGCCTGGAAGTATGGTAGGGGTTACTAAGCTGGATGGGTAAGGAACGAGGTGAGGAGGAGAGCGGGGGTGGAAAAGGACTTGGGAGATAGGGTTGATAAGAGAGTAATGGGATGGTTCGGACACATGGAAAGAATGAGTGAAGAAAGATTAGTAAAAGAGGTGCGGAAGGCAGAGGTGGAGGAAGTGAACATGAGGGGCCTCACAGGGCGACCAAGGAAGAGATGGATGGATGGGGTAAAAGGGGCATTGGGAAAGAGAGGAATATCTGTTGAGGAAGGAAGGGAGAAGACAAAAGAGAGGAGCGAGTGGAGAGTGGTTGTGTATGGATGATGCTGTGATGCATGGAAGTGACTGGGTGGGGATGTGGGGGTGAAGGAGTATGTGTGAATGATATCTTGACGCAGCCCGAAGGGATTTCTCTCAGTCTTCTCTTTATCTGCATTAGGAGACGGAGGGGGGGGGGTCGCCAATTAAGTGAAGCGGCCTTCCTATGGACGTGCTGTGTCTTGCTCCATTGTTTCTGACCCAGGGCCGTGGGCGAGATGCAAGGATAACCCGTCATCCAAGAGGAGCTAAGAAAAGAGGGAGGTGTGGTGAATGGGAGTTGGGTATGTGGGGATGAAATAGGTGGGAGTGGATTTATGCCTTTAATTTTAGCTAGTACCCTAGTAATGGGAAAAAAGCCATTGGTATATGTATGTATGTAAAGTACATAGACCATATTTGCTGTTATTGTTATATTGACAATATTTCAGTGAATAGAGATTGGACTCTGACTCCTTGACAATGCCATGTTTAAAAGTTCACAGATTTTGACCTCAATTTTATTCAATTCTTTTTTCTCTTTTCCACATTCTTTTTTCTTTCTTGTTCCTTTGGATGTCCTTCTATTTTTTCTTATGCTTTGTTTTTACTTCCCCGTTTCTGTTCGTTTTTTATCGAAACATCTCTCCTCTCGTTTTTTTTTTTTTGCATACCTTTTTCTTTCCTTGTCCTCTTCAACTTAATCTTTATCTTACCTTTTGCCTACTTTGTCTTTCCCTATTCGTTCTACTCTCCTTGCCCCCTCTTCTGCCTTCCAGCGACTGAATTAATTTATGTGAAGCCTAACCTAACCTACCTAATCTAACCAAACCAACTTAACCTAACCACAAACAAAGGGGACGCCTGGTGCGGATACGAACATGCACACTTTGAAACATACAATTTTCTCATCCAGTTAAACTATTCTTTGTCCAACGCTAGTGTGAAACAAGTTTACATATCATTCCTCTAACAACTAGGTGTTTGCCTGCCTGAATGCTTGCATGTATGCATGCATGTATGTATGCATGTATGTGGTTTGTGTGTATGCTCATATATTTACACTTACAAACACACACAATATATATATATATATATATATATATATATATATATATATATATATATATATTCCAGTGATGCGAGATCGCCAACCAGACCAAGATCGATGGTTCATCCTCCCTTTCACCCCAAAAACCTGAGTAGAAATAGATTCCTCATTCCTTTCCATGAGAATAAACTAATACTTAGAAGATGAAATATTCCTCACCCCTTTTCTTCTCACACTTCTGTAATATTCTAATTCCACTACCTTCCTATCTTCTTCCCTTCCTCTCTCCCACAATCCCTTCATCATTCCCATTACCCTCCTTTTAACTCTCCACTTCCTTCCCTCTTCCGTCCATGTATCTCCTCCACTCATCTCTATCGAGCACTTACACATCCACCAGTTTCTACTGAGATCTTTGTTTCTAGATTTCTTTTTATTATTATTCATCTATCATATTTTCATTCTTTAATTTTCATTCTTTCCACATTTGCCTTATTATCTTATATGCACATATAAAAGCAGACTTGCATATTATATATATATATATTATATATATACACATATATATACAGTATATACATACATATATATGTATATTATATATATACATATATATATACGGTATATACATACATATATATGTATATTATATATATACATATATATACGGTATATACATACATATATATATGTATATTATATATAAATATACATATATATATACATATATATATATATATCTATATATATATATATGTGTGTGTGTGTGTGTGTGTGTGTGTGTGTGTGTGTGTGTGTGTGTGTGTGTGTGTGTGTGTGTGTGTGTGTGTGTACGCACACGTCTAATTTCATGCCTACATTCATATTGCTCTACGTATATGTACCCATTTACAAAAACATACTGAGGCACAAAGGGATGCATGAGAGCACGAGCACGAATACAGAGACACTTAAGGTATGTATACATAAGTACATATACATACATGATATACTAAAACACATCTATATGGTAGCTTTGATAAAGACACTGTGAGGTCATAACGTCAGCGTAAAATTCTTCTACTATTTCCTCATTTCTTTCTCCACCAACATTAAAAAAAAACATACACGTACATATGAATGGAGATAGCGTAAGAAGACAAACCATACAAGTTAATAGGAAGAGTGGAAGACATGCAAACAGAGACGAATTTATATACAAATACAGACATACAGACAGACAGCCAGATAAAGAAATGTTTATACGCAGACAGACACAAACGGTCAGATACAAGAATTGGCAAGTGTTGGGTCGCCAAGGGTTTGTGAATTTTTATTTTCTTGTTTCTGAGGTTTTGACACAGTTTTCTTGTTAACCACATTGGTTCTGGTCCCTTCCACAAGGTCCGATAGGTTAAACTTTTTTATTTCAGTTTTCGCCTCCAGGATATAACTCTGCATCTCACTAGTCTATTCCAGGATCGAGTCAGAAAATTAAGTAACTTAATCTAGCTTTTCCTCATAATATCTCAGTCTTATAAATTTCCTTAAATGGCATATTCTAGACAAATCTAATTGGATCTAATCTGAACTATTAAAAAACCTAATCTAGTTTATACAGAAGTTACCTATTGTTAGATAAATTTCCATTTAAGATGTGATACTTTTTTCTACCTAAACCTAAATCAACTAAAACTTCTCACGTTTAGATGAACAAAATTTAAAGACATCATGATTATATACTATTTAGAAAATATCTGAAATTATCAAAGTCGACTTAGAACAATCTTAACCCGTGTTTAATTATTATAATTAATGAAATATTATTTCGTACATCTGGTGAATGTGTCCCTGGATTCAAATGGCTTAAGGATGCCCCGTTTGCTTCCTTCAACGCAGGAATACATATGTTTTTCTTATTTACATATTTCAAACAGAGACAGAATAGATATATGAAAGAAGTAATTTAATTAACAAACAGATAAAACAAATAAACAAGTAAAGAATAAACACGTGCATGAATAGATACATAAAATGCAAAATTAGATAAAACGCCCGCAGAAGCAGGCTCCGAAAAAAGAACAAAGAAAATACCAACTCAGAGACATATGACCTTGTAGGATCTGTTACGTCCACAGCCAGAAGGCTCGTTTCAGCAAAGAATTGACCCCGTTGGACCAAAGGCCTTCAATCCCGATCCACACCCTTTAGTCAACTCTCAAATGGCCTACAAAGTCCCAGCCTGTCTCCCGGCACCATGCAGCAAGTGTCCTTCCTTCCCTTTCATGTGTCTGCCTGACTTGACCTAACTTAGACAATCATATAAATTGAGGGAAAATAACATACACTTCCCGCGGAGGCGCTCACATGAAGTGTCAACCCTTTCACGGATTTTGAGGACTTCAGTATCTTGGATTTGGTTCAGCCAGGTGGTTCTATTAAACTGAGGGAAACTCCTTTCCAAAACTATTCTTATTTTTTTTACATAGATTAAAGGCATTCGTCAATTTTATTTTTCCTTTGTATTCGGTATATATCGCACCTATCCTGCATCTAGGTCTCACATCGTGACCACATTTTTCAGAGATGTTTCTTTCTCATTTCTTCGTTTCCTTCTTTCTATTCTCCTTTTCATCTCATTTTTCCTAATCTCTCCCTTCTTCTTACCATAATATTTGGGATTTAGATTTTGAGGGAGAATCATAGACCATGTTTCAATAAAAACGCTCAGTGTTCAAATCGCCACTGAAAATAATTTGTTTATATTTTATCTAATTGATCACTCAGACGTTAATTGCGATTTTCAATTTACCTTCCACAACGACCTAATTTTTTTTTAAAAAGTCTTCGTTTTACTTTTTTTCCAACCGTTTTCATTGTCCTACTTACACAATTTCTGTATTATTTACAAATTCACTTTCATAATAGGACCTCTCTCATAGATATATTCTAAAAACTTTTATGAAAATATTCTAATTCTCTTTCTTGATTTATTTACGATTATCCGAAAGATGATCAATATATCATTTCAACAGAGTTAACTTCGAGTTTAAATGCATTAGTAAACTGAATAAAATGACATTGTAATCATTTTCTATCTTTGAACTTATCTACATATCTATTTATTCATCTTTTAATTTTCAGTCAGAAAGAGCGGAGGTTCGTCTTGGGCGACCTTTTCCTTCCTCCTCCTCTCCTCCTTCTTCCTCCACCTTCCTTCCTGTTCTTGTTTGAAGTAAGCCAACGTCATTTCCGGCGTCATTGCCTTCCAGGATCGATCCCGTTCTTTTGTTATCATAAACTCTGTGATCAGATCCTGATCACAGAGTCCATCTCAGTGTAACGAGGTTGGGTAGCCATTCGATTACGTCAAGCTTTCAGCGCGCAGTCGATGCGGCTCTGCGTGGCGATTCCAACGCTATCTTCCTGGGCAGACACTCTGGTTTTGTGTCCACTATTGTATCTGTATGTTTATGTATTATGTACCTACGACTATATCTAGAAGCAGATAAATGCACGGATACACAGTGCGTATATGTATGTATGTATATATATATATATATGTATATACATATATATATATATATATGTGTGTGTGTGTGTGTGTGTGTGTGTGCATTTATGTGTGTTTGTGATTGTGTCTGTGCTGTGTGTGTGCTTACTGAAAAGATAAACACATACATATACTATATATATATATATATATATATATATGTGTGTGTGTGTGTGTGTGTGTGTGTGTGTGTGTGTGTGTGTGTGTGTGTGTGTGTGTGTGTGTGTGTATTATTCATGTATACACACACAAACATGCATACACACACGCGCCGCGCGCATACTATAAGCCTACAGAAAAATCATCATCGGCCCTTTTTTTCTTTTCCTCGACATTGTTAAGAAAAAACTAAACCCTCCACGGTGCACACTCCTAATTATTTCAAGTCCTTCATTAGTGCGTCATTTCTTCGTGTCCTTAGTCATGCCCAACCTCTCACCTATGCCTTCAAGGTTAGCAAGTTTTCGTTTTAAATTGTGTCTCTCGCGCCCCTCGCTCGACGTGTGGTTCGGAGGTGTGTAGATTATGGATTACTGTTAGTCCTGTGTCCTTTATCTTCTCCGAGGTTGAAACAGTACACATCATTTCATGTAGTGGAGGGAGGGAGAGGGAGAGAAGGGGTGGCTATACTAGTAAGTGAAGAGATAGGTAAACGTGTAGTGGAGTGGAAGGAGGTTTCATCAGGGATAATGTGGATGAAGGTGAAACTGGGAAAGGAGATGCGGGTTTTTGTAAGTACATATGTAGCTCATGGTCATACCAAGATCCTTTTTACCTCTCCAATTAATTTTCTTTTTCAAATAATAATTAGTCATACTATAGTAAATGCTATTTCTACCTATTTGTAAAATCTTATATTTTGTTAAAACTTATTAGTTAACTTCCAGACCACTGTTCTCTTATGTTTAGATTTTCTTGTATGTCTATTTGATTTCATTTTTTATTATCCACAACTTAATATCCTCGGTAAATTAGGGAACAACAAATTAGGGGAACAGTAAATTAAGGAACAGTAAATTTCAGTTCTCTATTTATCTACAGTCTCGAGCAAATTTTTTTACCATTCCAGAAATTTTTATGATGCAAAATTGAAATTATTTGTCTTTCAATTTTTTTTTCAGTCTATTCAAGAAAATTACCTAACTGTAACGTAAATATTACACAGGAAAATATACCACGTGTAAAAAAAAATAATAATAACAATAACTTTATGAGAATCGTAGCATGGGTCATAATTTTTGCTCGTGATTGTAACTGATTGAATGCAAGAAAAAACGTGTCCTAAGAACAGAGCACTAAAGGGATTCACTCCTTACACCTTTCCAGTTCAAACTTTTACAAGTCAAAACAATTCGCTGTTTAATACTGATACTCCAGATCAACAGGTTAACGTTTGTTAGAGATAATTCGCTATACATAATATATAACGAGTTTAGTTATTCATCGCTTATTTGGAACAATCTCATAGGGTTTCTCAGACAAGATAAATTAAATTCACACTACTTCCATTGCTATAACTAAACAAAATTATATCATAAAGGTCTAGAAAGTAAGATCATTTAAGTCTGAAATTGTGTTGACTGTCATTTATTAGATAATTGCATTCTAAATGATGTTCTATAAAATCACTTGAAACTGTTTCTAGCACATTTCCTAAGATTGAGTTTGGACTTCTAGGTCTGTGATTTTATGCCTTCTGGTCTTCGCCATTTTCAAATATAAGAGCAACGTTTTCTATTTTCTATTTCCTTGGAACATCCTCGGTCGTGATTACTTTTTAATAATTTCCTTTGGAATAACAATTCCGTCTATTTCATTCAACATTCTTGCATGCCAACCGTCATGTCTTGGTGTTTTATGAACGGAGTCTTTCCATACATTTTTTATTGTTGTCTTTGATCAGAAGTAAGTTTCCGTTCCACGTTTCATATGACTTAGGAAAGACTTCTCTGTTATCTGTTCTGTATAAACTGGTCACAATATGAAATATCATACATAATTTCATTTAAATGCTCAAGGTGATCGGTCGCAAACATTAGTGAGCAAATGTGACTCCTAAAAATAATTCAATTTTTTATTTGAAATGGTGTGTGTGTGTGTGTGTGTGTGTGTGTGTGTGTGTGTGTGTGTGTGTGTGTGTGTGTGTGTGTTTGTGTGTGCGTGTTTGTGTGTGCGTGTTTG
>NC_134818.1:21423334-21425834 GCF_046742065.1 Oratosquilla oratoria | reverse complement strand
ATCTTCATGCTCCTCCACTCTTTCTCTGTTTTTCTCTCGTTTCGTTTCTTCCCCTTTTATCTTCTATTTCCCGTTCTGACTCTTGTCACATTTTCTCTTTCAACTTTATCAACTTTTTCTCAGTTGTTTTAATTTCTCTTTTATTCGTTTATATCTTTTTCTGTCCATCTTGGCTCAATATTTGTTTCAATATTTACATACAAACAACACACATAAACAATTTATATACGCACACGTACATATACCGTTATATGAATAATGCATACACACGCATATACATAATCACAGACAGACACAGATACACTCAAATACAAATATACATGAATACACATATACATACACACAATTTTGTGTGTATATATATATAAATTCTTGGACATTACAGTATTTCTACCCTGAGTGACTTCTGGGTGCGACCAGTGGCCGTAGCCGGTTACCTGAAAGCCGTGGGGTAGCGGATATATATATATATATATATATATATATATATATATATGTGTGTGTGTGTGTGTGTGTGTGTGTGTGTGTGTGTGTGTGTGTGTGTGTGTGTGTGTGTGTGTGTGTGTGTGTGTGTGTGTGCGAGTATTCATATTTGTATACTGTATATGTATATACTCGAGCACATATATGCATTTTACCGTATTTTCTTACCTTCGCTTGTTTTTCTTCCCTTACGTCAATCTCCTTAAGTAATCCAACTCTTCCAGTGACTAGTGTCTATCCACCATCACTACCTTGCTCACTTCACCTTTCTTCCCTTCCTTCTCATTCACCAGTCTTCCGTTCTCCTCTTTGTCTTCCTGTTGCGTCTGCGTTGAAAACACAAACAAACAAGAGTGCATATTTTTTAGCATCTGCACTCTGAAACCTACGTCACCGCTATCTTTGTTTTGTTGTTTAAGTCACTTCTCTATTTTCGGTTGCAGGAAAAGGAATATTCAAATCAGATTCACATCTTTTGACTTCAACGCTTCCCACTCGGCTACTTTTTTTTCTTATTTTAGAATGTAGTGATCTTATAGTCTTCACTTCCTATGTAAAGCCCTGTCTACTTCTGAATATCCCAAAACAAGCTTTTTATCTGCCTGTTTGTCCGTCTGTCTCGCACCCACGCCCACACAAACACGCACACACACACACAAACACGCACACAAACACACACACATATACGTACACACACATTGACACACAAGCACACAGATACACACAATGTACACACACACGCACACACACACACACACACACACACACACACACACACACACACACACACACACACATACATACACACACAAACACACAAAACCAGACATTGCAATCAAGTAATTTTTCATCCACCTTTAACGATTCCTGCATCCATCGGCCCTAATCCTCTGACCGCGGTTGTAAATCTGAGATATTGCTCCAATAAATCCAATTTGCCTATAATATCTTACTGAAATAGCTGAATAATAGAATACAATGGAATTCCAACGATAGGCAAACCAATAGCTGAACTTTGGTATATAAACTAACTGAATGCAAAAGTTGGCACACAATATCTTCAAGAAATAAAAAGATGAATAAACAAAATACCAAATAGATAAATACAGAAAAACGCAAATAATCCTTCTTTCCAGAACTCGATGATCTTTTCCAGCCTTTGAAAGGCTCACGCACTCAGACAAACCAAGAATGGCAATAAAATCCAACTAAATCTTACGATTTGCTTCCCCGTGAAAGAAGTTTTATTCCAAAGAAGTTTTCCAGTATCGTGTCTCGTAATATCAAAGATTCGAGTTTTGTAGTTCCTTTTTGTATGCCACACATTTGTTCATTTTAACTCTCATTCACTCAAAATACTTAAAGCTGCAGATGCGAACACATAATCTACTTCCATTCATTCCTGTTTTTTTTTTTTTTTTTTTTTTTCTTCCTTCCCTGATTGATAGACATTCATCATGCAGTCAAGGCCCCATTTAACCCATCCATCCACCTCTTTTTTGGTCGTTCTCTCAAGTTTATTCCATTCAGTTCCGCTTTCCACGCGAACTTAGTTACTCTCTTCTACTCATTCTTTTCGTATGCCCAAACCACCTCTATTTTCGACCTGTTCTCTGTCTCTCTTCTATATTCCTCACTCTTTACTCTTGTAACACCTTTAACTTTTTCAAGCACTTACAAAAAAAAAAAAAAATAAGAATAAACAAATAAATAAATAAATAAAAATAAAATAATCCATACATTGTCGAAAACACAATCACTCCTTCAAATAACCTTTTTATAATCGTCTCAAATATCTATTTAATGACACTTTTCATTCCACCTTGGCATTTACTAGTCTCCTTTACTCTAAAACTAACCTCCACATCCACCACTCCGTTCACTGCCAAATGCGACCCCAAATACTTGAAAATCTCCAATTCCTTCAGCGTCTCACCCTTCAAGTTTATTCTCAACCTCCCACCTTCATCACTCTTAAAGCCCTGTTCACACTAAAGGTTTCAACCGCCGCGGTTCA
>NC_134818.1:21410834-21413334 GCF_046742065.1 Oratosquilla oratoria | reverse complement strand
GCAATTGTTACACAACCTGTATTCAATTATTAACAGTCTACTTATCTATTTAACAATTGTGACATTTATCTCTTTGTTCTTTAGTCTACTTACATATTCATTTAGCAGTTTATCTATTTATTTACTCAGATAAATGTTTAGTAACGGTTCCAATTCTGAGATAGTAATAATTAATCGCTTGTTTTTAATAAAGGTCTGGCACTTTACTGCCAGACGATATCTCCCTTTTTGCAATATGGGCTTACAGCGTTATATATGAACAGAAAATATGGACACAACAACTAACACTGCTTAGCACTGACATGTCTCACACAATAAATAAATATGAGAGAAGATATAGAAAAAAAAGTGAAAAAATGAATAATAGGGCACAAACAAAGAGTGAAGAACTAAGGGCCAAGAGCCAAGGCCCATGGATCACCAGCCGAGGGTCAAGTGCCAAGAACCAGACTAATTACTAAGGCCGAGCGGACAATTTCTCTTAGCTATAAGATGAAGTTCAAGGACCAAGGCTTGAGGGCTATGGTTGGGAAGAGAGGAAAGCCATAGGGACTTCAAAGACGTCAAGGGTAATTGACAGAAAGTAAATTTAGAGAAACATGAACCAAAAAGCCAAGGGTTATGGACCTAAGGGTAAGGGTCACGAGATAAGGGTCAAGGGCCGAGGAGAGAAGGGTCAAGGGCCGAGGAAAGAAGGCCAAGAGTCGAGGGCCGAGATCCGAGAGCCGAGGGCTATAGGCCGAAGACCGAGGGCTAAGGGCCGAAGACCAAGAGCCGAGGACCAAGGTCCAAGAGCCGAGAGCTAAGGGCCGAGGACCGAGGGCTAAGGGCCGAGGACCGAGGGCTAAGGGCCGAGAACCGAGGGCTAAGGGCCGAGGGTCAATAGCCGAGGGCCGAGAGCCAAGAGCCAAGAGCCGAGGGCCAAGGTCCGAAAGCCAAGGGCCAAGAGACAAAGGCCACGGACCAAGGACCAAGAGACAAGGACTAAGGGTCACGGCTTAAGGGTCAAGAGACACGGGTCGAGGGCCAAAGGCACAAGGCCAAGTGCCATTGGCCAAGGCAGCAATTACTCCAAGAGGTCATTAACATGTCCCGTGCTCGATAGGGCTTGTGGGTAATCATTCTTTTCCCTCCCTTCTCTTCCTCCTCCTCCTTGTGCCCTCTTTCCTTCCTCCCCCCTTCCCTCTTTCCCTCCTCTTCTCCCTCCTTCTTTTCCGCCTTCTACTCCTCCATTTTTCCCTCTTTCTTCTCCTTCTCACTTTTCCCATTCCTCTTCCTTCCTATCCTCCTTTTTTCCCTCACTCCCTCCTCTCCCTCCCCTTTCCTCTCTCTTCTCATTCCTTCCTCCTCTCCCTCCCTTTTGCTTTCTCTTCTCTTCTCTCCCTCCTCTTCTTTCCACGTTTTGACCTCCTCCCTCTTTTCATTATCCTTCTCTTTTTTGTCCTTCCTCTTTTTATCTCCTACTTATATCCTTTCCCTCTTTCCTGTCTTTCTTCGAACACCACTCGAATTGTTAATAAAAGTTACAACTCCACTTTCCAACAGGCTTAGTCGATAATCCATCGTTTTTTATGCCCTTATTGTAGGCTACTGGATTCTAAAAACTTCTAAGGCTATGATGGACATTCTGTTATTCCCCTCCTACCCGTTGTTCTCGTTTAATCATCATTATCATCATTATCATTATATCATATCGTCACCTTATATCACATAATCATATCGTCACCTTATATCACATAATCATATCGTCACCTTATATCACATAATCATATCGTCACCTTATATCACATAATCATATCACACCACATCACGCAATAGTTTCATATCATCACATATATCATATCCTCGTATCTTATTTCATCATTCCCTTTTCGTCCACTCTCAACTTCATACTTAGAAAAGTGATGTGTTTGAACCGCTATATTCATGTATTTTTTCCTATTCCCCTTGCTAATATTTTGTATCATTTTTCTATATATAAATTATCTTTTATCAACTTTTTGACCACAGTTTATGTCAGGAACAACCCCATTTTTGGCGTCTTAATGTAGTTTTTTTTTTCTTTTCCTACCATTTTGTTAACTTAATTTCAAGGCTGACCACCTCCTAGGGACCATAAGGCCTGTGGGGGATGATGGCCTATCTAAAGTCATTCGATGTCGCCCTCGATAACCAGTCAGTTTTCTCTTCACGTGGTCTTCCATCACTTCTATCTTTTCCCGAGGAGCCATCAACTCGCCATTCTCCCCCTCTTTTATCTTCAACTCTCCATCAATTCCCATTCCATTTTTTCCTCGTCCAAGTACCACAGCCTCTTTACTCTGTCTCCCACTTTCCGTCCCCAACACACACACACGCACGCAACACACACACGCACTCAACACACACACGCGCGCAACACACACGCGCGCAACACACACACGCGCGCAACACACACACGCACTCAACACACACACGCACACAACACACTCACTCAATCTGCCATTCTCCATCTTAGCCT
>NC_134818.1:21400834-21405834 GCF_046742065.1 Oratosquilla oratoria | reverse complement strand
GTTATATTTAAGAACCTATTATTAACTTTAAATTGACAAAAATATACACATTTATACGACAACACGCTAGTGTCCTTAAAAACACATTACTAACTTCAAAACATACCATTGACTTTAAAAACTCACTATTGTCCTTTAAGAACTTTAGTAACGATTTTATACAATTAATATTTCAGGAACTTTGGAGGCACCTCTGTATTAAAGTCAGGCCAAAAAAAAAAAAAAAAAAAAAAAAAAAATCTGACCACTTCTATCTGATCTTTTTCATAATTATCTCATTTGCTATGTCTATGACAACTCCTCTTTGGCGCGACATTGTCACCAAGTATAGAATCGCTAGAATTACTGACGCAATACAATGCCTTCAAAGTTAGGACCGTTGCTGTATTGTCAATGTATTGTAATGTATTTATTGTGTGTTTAGGATCCTGTGTCTGTCTCTGTCCGTCTGTCTGTCTGTCTGCCTCTCCCTCTCATTCTCTCTCTCCCTTTCTCTGTCTCTCTATTTTAAGTGTGGAGGGATCGTCTTAAACAGAAATGACTATCTGGAATTGCTTCTTCATGGACCTTATCAAGGGCTTAACTGAGTTTTCTATTCCTTCCATCATGATGGTCAGTCTTATATTCCATTCTGGGTGGTGTTAAAACAGTTTCTCCTCTCCCGTGGGGCAATTTTTTTTTTACCGTAATCCCTTTTACACCACAAGGCACCTTTCCTTTTACCATAACTGTCACCAGGCTATTTCATTCACTGTAGAGGCAATAGCGAAAGCGTTAAGGGGGGTTTTATATGGTCTAACGGTTCGTCGGGGTATTTGGTTGTCGAACAACGTGTTCGACAAACAAATACCCCGTTCACACGTTCACACATCACTTTAAACACGTGTCTGTCGAACCGCGTTCGATGAAACCGTGTAAACACCCTCTTATAGTCTCTCTCGATTAATCCCTTGAATACACCAAGCCAAGTTCCCCTTCAGCAACGAACATAAGAACATAAGAATGGACGAGATTGGAAGAAACCATTAGGTCTACATTAGTCAGATTCATGCCCATAGCCACCTTTCATCCCCAGCCATAAAGTCATCTATCCTTCTCTTAAAACAAGCAATAGCTGCAGCACTCACTATATAGTTATTGAACGAGAGAATGACGGGTGTCATTACTCACCGAAATATTCTTCAAGTCCAGGCACTGACCTGGACTTGAATAGAATCACCTGGAATAGGTCAAGATCGATAATATAACAGCCTAATGCGTTATTGACGTTGATCAAAGGCATGCAAGCACAATGGAACTCCTGAATCTAACTTTTGACGATCAATGCATGAAAAAGGAGGAAAGAAAACAAAATACAAAGAGGTCGCGATGCTTTCATGATTCATTGAAAAGAATGGCTCTGGCACAAAACGTTCTGAAACGTTTTGTCTACATAAGCTCACGAGCAAACGTTGCTTCAGTCATCGCACTCACGCGAAATGAAGCCGTGACCTCTTTCATTTGAACCAAATCCTCACGAGGATATCACGGCAGCATTTGTCATATACATTATTTATTTTTATTTCTAGGCCTGATAGATGAGAATTTTAGATCGTGAAGTTAAGTCGTCAGCGTTCAGAGCTAAGGCGCGAACTTCGATGAATCTACGTCACGATTGATTTTGCACGTTACAGTCAAATACTTGCGTGATCTTGAACATTATGTTGCGCTGTTTGGTGTATACAATATAATCATTTTCGTTTTATTAATATCTTTTACACCTGATGTCTTGCCCTGATATATCATAGCTATGTCGAGTTCTATTTCCAGCATCGATGATCCTCTACCGCGATAGATTTGGTGCGCAATTCTTAACAAAACTATAACCATTTCAACTCTGCGATGGTGTATTATTTGGTGATTTTTTTCATTTTGGGGGGGTTTGATGACTACTTCCAGAACACACGAAAAAAGGATAAAATGTCATATTTGTCTCCACAGACGTCGATTTTTCCATTTATTTTCAGCGCCTCCGACAACTCAGTTATAATCGAGTTCTCATGCAAACATACAACACAAAACATAATAAAAATTACCATCGTAATCACTTAATCACAGCTCCGACACTGTTATAAGTAAGCCTGTCAATAGCAGATTCATTTGCTTCTACCGCACAACTAATATATATATATATATATATTATATATATTATATATATATATATATATATATATGTATATATTCCAGCATAATAACAACAAAATGAAACAAAATATCCTTCCCTCAATCATTACCAGGTCGATGATTTTCTAAGAATTGTTTTGTCGACATCATTGGTTTCAGAGGCTTTTCCACCTCTCCCACCCCTCCCCTCCCTTCCCCTCTTCTCCTTTCCACGCCTCCATTGAGTCAAGTGGTGATGTAGGCTTTGGCAGTAGTAGTAATAGTGCTGGGATGTTGACTTTGGCGATAGAGATGGTGAAGGTGGTAGCGGTAGCCTTAGTAATAGAAAAAAGATGGTGGTCCTGAGGAGGAGGAGGAGAAGGAGGAGGAGGAGGAGGGTAGGAAAACGAGGCAGGAGGAGCTTCGCACCTTACTGGATCAAGTATGGAATTATATGAAATAAAAGATAGCTATGGCACAGGAAGAAGGGGCGTACAATTGGCTGACAGCACTCCCAATTAAAGCAAAGGTACTCAACCTAAACAAAAAAAGAATTCATGGATACCATTACCCCGAGCTGTGGATGGCCATTAGATGGGCTACCTAACAGATGTTCCTATGGTACACAGTTTGATCCAAACTATGCGATGATATGCAAACAGGATAGATTCATCTGCATGAGACATGACGAGATAAGGGATCTCAGTGTCCAAATGCTTCGACGGGTTTGCAAGGATATGACCATCGAACCAACACTACTCCCCTTTAGAGGAGAAAACTTCTGGTACCGTACCTCCAACACAGATGAAGCGCAAGTGGACGTCAGCGGAAGAGGTTTCTGGAGCCTGGGACAATTGGGCTTCTTTGACATATAAATTTTTGATCCAATGGCCCCCCCTGTTACAATAACCTAACAGTTGTGGTGTCCCACTCCAGAAACAAGTGAGAAAACCAGGATGTACGAGGAGAGTATACAGAATGTGGACCAGCGCTCATTCACACCGATAAACTTCACGGCTTCAGGTGGGATGGGCCCAAGGGCAAAGGCATTCTACGCACGTCTGGCAGAGGTGATGGCAGAAAAGAAACAACAACCAAAGAGCAGTAATGTGGCGTGGATGGGATGAGAGTTAGACTGTCGTTCTCACTCTTAAGATCAGCTCTCCTATGTCTGAGAGGTACCAGGTCCCCAAGTCCTAAATCATCATAAATACAGAACCTCGACTTTGAGCTGAATGTGGTAGAAAGTCGGATAAATAAACTTCTGTATTAAGCTTCACTAAAGTTAAATAATAGAAAATATAAAAGGGTAGTCGACTACAGTCTTTGGCGAGCGAGGGAGCAATGGACTATCTGTGACAGACAGATCCTGTTTTCACCACACAGTTTTTCGCGGATGGAGGTCATTAAAAAAAAAAAAAAAAAAAAAGTACTAACAGTTGTGGTCGTATTCATAGTTGTGCCGGTTGTGGTAGTAGCAGCTGGTAGTGCTTGTGGTAGCAGTCATGTTAATAGTAGTGGTAGGAGTAGTAGTAGTGCTAGTTGTTGTAGTAATGTAAGGGTGATAGTGGAAGAGTAGTTGTGTTAGAAGCAATGGTGGTGGATGCGAGATTTTTAGTGGTGGCGTTGGTAGTCTCTTTATGAAACACCAACGTTATGTTCATTAAATTTGTTCAAGGCGGTCCTATTACACACATCTTCTCGCCCCTCCTGTTCATCTCATTCACCGCCATTGTTCACCTCGTTCTTATGAAATACTATCTTGAGAAATTACTTTCCTTTCAGTTCAATCTTTTTATTCCAAAACATATTTCTTCCTCCACAATATATACGAATTTCTAGTTACAGAAAGGAAATCATATATGTTTTCGAATATGATTCTTTCCTCTTATTTTCCCTACATAGACGTGCTCGGGCTCGGGATAATATTTCAGCACGCTAACAAGCATTAAAGAAAAGAATATTATTATTCGAAATAGATTTGAAGCTTCGTGCGTGCAAGAAGAGGATTCGAAAGGTCTAACGAAACTAAGAAGGATCGAGGAAGAAGACATCCAGAGTCACACGCAGTATGGCGGTTGTAAGTGGTAGTTGTAAATATCGAATGTATGTCGTGGTTGTAAGTGGTGATTGATAGTAGCTGTTGTAAGTGGCCTTTAGTATGAGTTCACAGATGCGGTTGTGGTTGGTGATTATAAACAAGTTATAACAAAATCTTAGTACTGGCTGTAATTTGAGATCGTAAGTGACTAAAGTCCTTTGGCTGGAACATCTGCACCAAAGGAATGAGGTTATAAATACAAATCATATAAAGAAATTACGAAATATAACGTAAGGTTGATTTTTGAACATGAAATTATAATATGACTGAGACAAACTATCAAGAAACGTTATGATCCAAACCGATTTACATATATATAAATATATATATTATATATATATATATATGTGTGTGTATATATACAATATACATATATATATATATATACATATACATGTGTGTGTGTGTGTGTATGTGTGTATATAATATATATATATATACAGTATATATATATACATATACATATATGTATACATATATATATATATATTATATATATACATATATATATACACACATATATATACATATATATACACATACATGTATATATACATATATATACACATACATGTATATATACATATATATACACATACATGTATATATACATATATATATACATATACATACATATATGTACATATATATATACATACATGTATATATACATATATACACATACATGTATATATACATATATATATACATATACATACATATATATACATATACATACATATATATATACATATAT
>NC_134818.1:21390834-21393334 GCF_046742065.1 Oratosquilla oratoria | reverse complement strand
ATATATATATATATATGATATATATATATTTATATATATATACGTATCATATGGGGCGGAGAGTTGGGATTTAGAAGAGGCAGAGAATATTCAAATGCGTTTGACATGAAATGTATGAGAAATATGGTGCTTGGGTACAAGGTTGGTTAAAGTGAGGAACGAGGAAGTGAGGAGAGCGGGGTTGGAAAAGGAGACGGCAGATAGAGGTGATTAAAGAGTATTAGGATGGTTTGGACACATAGAAAGAATGACAGGTGAAAGATCAGTAAAAGGGTTGTGGAAAGTAGATGTGGATGGAGTAAAGTTGAGACTTGAGGGGTCGACCAAGGATGAGATGGATGGATGGGGTAAAAGGGGCTTTGAGCTGGAGGGGAATGTCTGTTGAGCAAGGATGGGAGAAGGCAGGAGATAGGGGTAAGTGGCTGTGCACAGATGATACAAGGAAGGGAGGGGAGTGGGAGGGGGGGTTGGCAGTGGTTATGTGTAAATGATAATTTGACACAGCTTGAAGGGGTTTCTCCCAGTCTTCTCTATTTTCTACATGAGGGGATGGAGAGAGGGGGGATTCGCCGATTAAGTGAAATTATTTTACTATGGATGTGCTGTGTCCTACTGTATTGTGAATGAGAGTGGAATGAGTGGGAGTGGAATGGGTGGGAATAGGTATGCACCTTTTGACTTGGCTACCTCTTTTATAATATATAGGTATATATATAGATATATTATCTATATATATATATATATATATATATATATATATATGATGTATTATCTATATATTATATTATAGATATAGAGATATTATTATATATTATAGATATATAGATATATTATCTTTACTATTTTCTTTATCATTATCATTACCATTATTTTCTTTATTGTCTTTATTTTTCATTTCTTACTTTTTATTTATTTACCTATTTATTGTTCAAGCAAAATTCACTTTTTCTACCGACTGGTGGTCGATTCTTGTTTATATTTCGGTGAAGATAGAACAGGAAGTCAAGCGCGGCCCTGACCTTAGATGACCTAGTGTACGAAGTCAATTTGACCTAATCGGGTTGCGCCACGTCATTAATTCAGATGTATTACTGATGACAGGTTTGGAAACGTTTCATAATAAAATTTTGAGTTTTAGCATTGCTGGAAGTGTAATAATATGATAAAAACGTGGAATATATATATCCATACATATGCTGTATGTATGTGTATATATATATATATATATATATATACATATATATATATATATATATATATATATATATATACATGTACATATACACTGAATGGTTCCCAGTGATCAATTAATATCTTTTTTCAACCACAAATCACTTTTAATTCCATGCCATCGCAGTCGAGACTGAGAATCGCCGTGTGTGTGTGTGTGTGTGTGTGTGTGTGTGTGTGTGTGTGTGTGTGTGTGTGTGTGTGTGTGTGTGTGTGTGTGTGTGTGTGTGTGTGTGTGTGTGTGTGTGTGTATGTGTGTGTGTGTGTGAGTGTGTGTGAGTGTGTGTGTGTATGTGTGTGTACCTGCGTGGGTGTGCACGTGTACTCGTGTGCGCGTGCGTACCAGAGCATTATTACAAAAACATATACATAACGAAAACAGTTTTCTTTACGCAAAAATACACCAAATAATAATAAACAAAATGTCAAGAGCGTAGATGAGGATTAGGCACATCCATATACATACAGGTCACCTAATCTAGCTAACGAGTTGAGCAATTATATACAATGTTTGTGGGTCTAACTTTTTATTCAAATGTATCTATGTCATTACCTCAGCAACCACACAAGAAAAAGCAAATTAATTAATTATTACTGTGTCCGTACGCACGCGCGCACGAGCACACACAAACACCCACCCACACACACTCACATACACAAAAACACACACAAATACACATGCACAAGTACGTACACACATACTCGTAACTATTGCCGAGAATTGAAACTTCCCCGTTATATATTTGAACAACACAATACATATTTCGTTCCTGAATGTGTAATATATCTATATTCACTAGATATCAAAAAATAAATTTACTCATTTTCATTTTGGTCCAGTTCTGCTACACCGTGGGTCAGGTTTAGGTGTCCGTAGTTACGGAATTAATCAATATAACCTACAGTGGATGGGCTATAGTGCCTACCTGTTCAGTATAAAAGCCTATTTTTTGTTTTGCGGATACCGCGCGGTATCCAATCTTTAACTCACGAACAAGTCGTCGTGAGTTCGAATCCCGGGACCAGCTAGGGGCTTACTGAGTTGGTAACCGACACCCCTGGTCAGGCGGGGAGGCAACCCAACGTCGGAAAAAAAAAAAAAAAGCAGCGGCTTGTCTCAACTGGTAGGGCTTTGCAATACCATGGGTTTCCCACTTCCCGCTGTGTGGAAGGAGGACACTGAAGTGAGAATTCCCAGCAATTCTATTCAATCGAATAATAAGCCTGGGGCAAAATGTGTCTCGATCGTTTACCATCACCCCCTCCATCC
>NC_134818.1:21367692-21370192 GCF_046742065.1 Oratosquilla oratoria | reverse complement strand
CTCCCCATCCTTCTTTCTTTCCTCCTCTTTTTCCTCTTTCCCTCTCCTTCTCCCACTTCCTCTCTTTCACCCTTATCTACATTCCCTTTCTTGCCCCCTCTCTCTATCCCCCCCTTTCTTTTTCCCTCCCTCCCTATCCCTCTTTCTCCCTCCTCCCTCATTATCTCCCTCTCTCTCTCTTTTCCTTCCTCTCTCCCCTTCATAGTCCCTCCATTTCTCTCTCCCTCTCCCTCCCTTCCTAACTCCCTTTCTCCCTTCATTCTTCTCTTCCTTTTTCCCTCCCTTCTTTTCTCCCTCTTTCCCTCCCTCAAAAACTCCCTCCCTCCTCTACCTCCCTCCCCTCCTGTTCCCGATACATTTCTTCGAACTGCGGAAAATCCAATTTTCACATCATCGAAATCAATGCATGAGGCTTCACCAATCTATCATATTTCTTTCTGATCAAATCGAAAGGCTTGGGTGTTGCACCACTTTGGCAACGTAATTTTGCCAACTCTAGCACTTTTTTGTTTTGTAGAAATTTCTTGTTCAGAAAGATAATAAAATATTTGAAGAAGGCTTGATGGCGCAAATCTTTGTATCAAAATATTACAAATCAACTGTAAAAATTATTAATCAGCATGGATATACCTGAATTTTATGCTGTAACACACACACAAAAACACACGAAACTAGGTCGTTCTAACATTGTAAGATATTAGTTTGCATAGAATCTAGAAAATACATTATAATACTGAAAGGGTCAACAGTAGTTTCACAGTAATCCTGTGCTTATGTCTCATACCATAAGCTGCCTGAGCTGTTTTCATTTTAATTTTCTCGTATTAGGTTATTTCATATATATATATATATATATATATATATATATATATATATATATGTATATATGTATATATATATAGGTATATATATATATTATAAATATATAATTTCATTATATGCGTATGAAGTCTAAAGACGAGAAATTCAATTTTAGTTTTAATTGCTTTTTTCTTTCTAAGCATCATTTATGATGAAAAGGTTTAGCTGACATAAATCTTGTAAGAAAGGTGAACAATGCTCTTAATATATTATATATATATATATATATATATTATTCTGGAAATACTTGGGTCAAGGTGAAGGGAAATGTTACCAAAAATGCGAGTTTCTATATATATGAAAAACATTTATCCCATCTGTTCATCACAGCAGCGTCAAAGGCTTTGGTTCTACATAAGCCATAACCACACTAAATCCCCGCTGTCAGTGAAGGTTGTGTACTTCAGTGTCGCTTCCTCTTTTATCCGTTCCTGCCTCTACAAAACATTTCCTCACAGATGAACAGCCTTTTCTGTCTTTTCGAAGTCTCATTCACTACTATAAAATGCTCTTTTCTACTCCCTTCCCTCCTTGTAGCACATACTCTACACTCCTGCTCTACTCCGTCTCTCAAATAAAGCCTGTGCCATTTTCCACTTCGCGTTAATCAAAGGGATTGAGTCGCTCTTTTTTTATTCTTAATGATCAAAGTTTTCACCTTTTCCTTTCAAACAAGAGGAGCGTCCTTCTCAAACAGACTTCATTATGGCGAGGGTAGCAGAAGCTTTTTTTTTTTTTTTTACCTTTCTTGTTATCCATTCTAAACTGCCAGGTGCAGCACATTTTTTTCTTGACATTCATCTGGTCAGTAGACAGATTTGCATCTCACGGAATGTTTTTGTTAATCATCATGGAATGAGATTCAGGTACTAGAAAAAAAACTCTTGATTGTGTGTGTGTGTGTGTGTGTGTGTGTGTGTGTGTGTGTGTGTGTGTGTGTGTGTGTGTGTGTGTGTGTGTGTGTGTGTGTGTGTGTGTGTGTGTGTGTGTGTGTGTGTGTGTGTGTGTGTGTGTGTGTGTATGTATTTACCTAGTTGTATTTTACGGGAAGGGGAGCTATGCTCGTGGTGTCCCGTCTTCATATCTCATTTTATCTAAACTATTTTTAAATTCATGTATTGTTTTTGCACACACCACTTTCTCATTTAACTTGTTCCAACTGTCTATTACTCTGTGAGGAAAGCTGTTCTTTTTCACATCTCTTCTATAGCTGTCTTTAGTGTGTGTGTGTGTTTATGCGTGCGTGTGTTTACGTGTGAAGATATTTTTTTCGTATAATTACTATGGAATTCAAACGTACATGTTTTACCCTACACAAAGTTAAAAATAAATAAATAAATACATAAATAAATACGAGATGGGCACCGTAGTGTATCATCTCTCTACAGCCCATCTTCAAAACCTATCAACATCATCTCTGTATAAAGTTGCAATGGTGATCACTCTCCGGCTGGGGCCCAAAATTTCAGATCTGACTCTTTTACCCCAATTTTTTCACATGAAGTGGGATGACAATTGGCTACAGTCATCTTCCGCCTCTTCTCCTCCTCTTCCTGTTTCGTTTCCTCCTCCTCCTCCTCCTCCTCCTGAGAGCCGGTGACAGAAACGTCCCACACTAATACATCACAAACAACAGGCC
>NC_134818.1:21357692-21362692 GCF_046742065.1 Oratosquilla oratoria | reverse complement strand
TTCTTCTTTCGCAAAAACCTCCTCCACCACTTCATCTTCTCTTCCTCCCCTACCCAACCACCTCCTCCTGTAATCCTTGAATAGGATCACGAAAAAGCAAGTTTCATGCAGTGAACACCTTAAGAAAATTAGTGAAACCCCTAAAGACTGGAGTCACGTGGCGTTCTTGTATCACTGAAAATAAATCTGAACACAAGCATAATGATCACCTTTTATTTCTATTATATTTCCTCTCAGCTGTCCTTTCTTCAATCTCTCCTTTACTACATCTATGACTCCACCTCTTCTGCATCATGATGTCCCTAAGGACAGAAGCGCTGGTGATCGGGGTCAAGGAACAAATCCTCCAGTAATTGTATCTTCATAACATACCGTTTTTTCAGGTCTTCGTCCGTTTTTCGTTTTCCCTTTCTTTTTCTTTATTCTTTCCTCCTTCAGCTTCTCCTTTTTCATCGATATTTTTTTCTTGTTCTAGTCATCTCATGCGGGCTCTTTCCTCGCGATTTTATGCCTTCGTTATAATCCAATTCCTCTACCTCTTCCCACTACTTCTCTTACGCCCTCCCCATTTTTTTTTCTTATTCCTCTTCCTGTCTTCTTCCTCGCTTCCTTCATCTTATTTGTCTTCCCTCTCCTCTTCCCTTTCGTTATCCTTCTGCTCCTCCTCTTTGCCTTCCCTTACTCCTCCTCTTCCTACTCCTCTTCTCATTCGTTGTCTGGCATCATCATCATACCGCACCATTTTTTTTTTTTTTTTCTTCTTTTTTTTTTTTTTTTTTAGTTTGTGAGCACTCAAAATATAGGAAGGCGTGGACGAGAGCCCCTCTTTACTCTCGCCACGCAAGTTGGAGTTGGTGGTAACCAAGACAGGAGGAGGGGAAAGAAGAAGGAAGGAGGCCGGGAAAAACAGGAAGAAGGTCGAGAAAAGAGAACGAGGAAAAAAATAGGGGAGGAAAACGAGGAGGAAAAAGAAGCAGATGAAAGAGGAAAGGAAAAAGGGGAGCAAAATAAAGGAGTAGAAGGAAGAAGGGAAGATGAAAGAGAAATAGGAGGAGGAAGAGGTGTTTGACATGGATTATGACAAGGAGGACGAGACAGACGAAGAGTATGACGAGGAAGGAGAGGACCAACGAGGACTTCAACGAGGGGCTCGAGGGGGAGAAGGAAGGGGACTAGGGAAAGGACAAGGAACAGTAGCAGCAGAAGGAGAAGCAGGAAGAGGAGGAGGAAGAATAGGAGGAGGTGAAGGAAGAGGAATAGATCTGAATCGGCTTTTATGTGTATATTAGGTCATCATCAACTGGGAGTATACACTTCACACACGCGCCGACTACAATCCCCAAAGTTTCTTCGAGCAAGCAGCGCCCTATGCAACCACTCTTCCCACTCCAAACAACTCTTGTTAAGACCAGTCGAGTTGCTCCAGCCAGGAGTTCCATATGGCGTCCCATTTCGTCTTCTCTACCGAGAGTTGTCTCTTACGAAGACCACCCTGTGAGAGGGATCAACATAAAAAAACATACCATATGATATATAGCCCAAGATGATGATCACGATGATTGCTGGTGCCTTTACCGAGGCTCACGGAGCAGTCGCTGGTTTGATATAAAATCATTCCAGCAATACTCTATGGTTCTTCGAAGGCACTTGATACCAAAAGTGTAGAGAAGCCACTTCATATCAGCATTCGGTGTTTATCATTTCACAGCCGTACAGTAAAACAGATAGCACAAACAACTTGAAATCGAAATCTTAGTCCTCTTCCATAAATGTTGACAACGTCATATACTCTGGTTAAGCGAGCAGCCGTGGTCCATGCCAATCCTTCCAAGGACTTCCGGACATGACTCAGCACTGTTATGAGTTACACTACTACATACATACATATACCATAGGCTTTTTCCCCCTTACACGGGGGGTAGCCAAAAAGAAAAAGGCATAGAAACCACTCCTACCCATTCCATCCCCTACATATTCTACTCCCCTCCACCCTCCTCCCTCCCTCACATCTTGGCACCTCCTGGATGACGGGTCATCCCTGCATCCTGTCCACTGCCCTGGGTCAGAAGCAGTGTCGCAAGACACAGCACATCCACAGCAAGGCCGCTTCATTAATTCGGCGACCCCCCCCCCCTCTCCGTCCCCTCATGCAGAAAAGGAGAAGACGGGGAGAAATCCCCTCGGGCTGCGTCAAATTTCTCATACATACTTCCTCACCCCCCCATTCACCACCCTCTCCCCCTCATGCATCACATCATCATCTATACACACCCATCTTCTCCATTCACCCCTAACGTACGTAAAAGTTTACAAGACCTTAATGTTCTTACTATTTGGATGGGAGGACTGAAATGTGTCATTAAGTGAACTCTTACATGGACCTCAGCCTTCGTCCACGAGACCTGGAGTTCCAGAGGTCTCGCCTCCTCGTGCAAAAACACGAAGGTCACAATCAGAAGCTCCAACAATCGCGAAAAATGTACAGCATCATCAGGAAAGACAATGCAACCGTAATGTTACCAATGGGTGCTCCTCAATGACGCTGATAAACAATTTCATCCAATACTCAGTACACTCGTGTGTTTGAAAAGTGCTGGGGTGAGAACGCACCCCTGCTTCATTCGTGAATTACTAATTAAAGAAAAACAATATACATCTCCACATTTCACAGCACTAACTCCCAGAGTACAGGCCAGGCATTAGGTTAAAAAAGGAAAGAAAACTCGCAAGGGAGACTAACTCTAAGGTATACATATTTAAACTAACAATCACAGGGGGCGTGGGAGAGTACGCGCACCCACCTCCTTAGCACAAGGGGGAAGGCACCCACGGACCGTGCGACGTCGGCCCAGACGGTGGCTGCTTGACTCAGAACGTGCCAAACGCGAAGGTTAAGGTCAGGTAGCTCTAACGATTTATCTCTCTGAACCGGGAAGAGCCGACCGTCCTGGCCTGAATAAAGGACAGAAAAGGCATGTTGCTAACACCCAAAGGGATGCTTCAGCGCAACCACAGCAGCGAGGCATCACTCAGCCTCCGGGTTTCTCGTCTACAGGTCCTACAGGTCTACGTAGATATGTGGCTTTTGGTTTGTTCTCTATGGGTAGTGTTTCTGTGGATTTTGAACGCAAAATTATTGCTGAGTTGGGGTATATTTTGGTTCGGAGCGTATGGCTTGAGGCCGCGTGAGCCCACAGCGAAGAGAAAAGGGTTATATCTACAGTTTTTTATTGCTTTTAAGAGATCGAGTTATTTTGACAGCCCTTTTCAGGTGGAGAGGGTACAGGTGTGATGCTTTACGTGCATTGTGTCGCACACTGTGCAGTTTCAGTGTGGAATTGGTTCTTTTCGCTAAGCGACGGGGGGAGAATCATGGGTCGTAAGGGAAGAAGGAAAGGAATAAAGTTTTGAAGTGGAATGACGCGGTGAACTAGCACGAACTAGAGTTGATTGCGCGATGGGGGTGGGGAACACTGGAGGGAATTGGGAGTTGTATGGTCGTTCCTCACACTATGCTCGTGGCTCCCGTTGTTAGGGCTGTTGGGGAGAGAGTATTGGGAGGGTGTCGTGCTGGTGTGATGGATCGTACAGCCTCTCCATTGGTAAAAGACCACGGATCTGGATCAAATTTGGTCCTTTTGAAAATATGTAGATCTCGAGTCTTGGAGGCAGAGGACTCTGTTCAAAGGGATATACAATGCAGAATTATTTTTTCTTTCTTTTTATAGTACATTATCGGCCATAACCAGCGCTTCTGTCCTTACGTCTGCTACTGCACCGAAGAGGTGGAGACATAATGGTAGCAGAAAAGAATAATTATGATTAAGAATGATCAGGGTCTTTTTTATGCGTGTGGAAATTAGTCTTCAAGCATGCAGGAATGCTGGGTGACTCTGGTCCACATAGATGTCATTACGTTTTTCAATTTTTGACTACCAAGACGGTTTTTTAGTTAATGCTGTTTACAGGAGAGAGAGAGAGAGAGAGAGAGAGAGAGAGAGAGAGAGAGAGAGAGAGAGAGAGAGAGAGAGAGAGAGAGAGAGAGAGAGAGAGAGAGAGAGAGAGAGAGAGAGAGAGAGAGAGACACAGAGAGAGAGATGGAGGGACGGGGAAAAATGGTTGATTGATGAAAAGACGAGATTAAAAACCAAAACGCGATAACGAGAGGAAGAGGAAAACCCGGCGATGATTACGAGGGAAGAAATTTTCCGAAGTGACGAAAGAAAGGAGACGTCGATAGAGGGAATACGGAGGAAGATGAAAGGAAGGAGGAGGAGGAGGAGGAGGAGGAAAGAAGCTAGTAAGTAGGGGGAGGGAGGGGAAGAGGGGGAGGGAAGAGGGGGAGGGAAGGAGGGGAGGAGTTAAGTTTCCGTGCTGATGAAAGGGAATGTGGAAGAAAAAAGGACGTAAAAGCATCAGTAGTGGAAGTGGTGGCGACGTCCAAAGTGAGAGAGGTGGAGTTAGAAAAGAGTGGAGGAGGAAGAGTTGGAACGGGTAGAAGAGATGGAGTGGAAGAAGTTGAAAAGATGGAACAGGTAGGAGAGGATGAAAAAAGTGGAAGAGATAGGTGGAAGGGTTAGAAGAGGTGGAAAAGGCGTAAGAGTTGAAAGCGGAGAAAGGTGGAGAAGGTGGAATATGTGGAAAAAGTTAAATAGGTGGAAGAAGTGGAAGTGGTGGAGGAGGTGGAAGTCGTGAAAGAGGTGAAACAGGAATAAAAGGTGGAATAGGTGGAAAATGTGAAAAAATGGAAGGGGTGGATAAAAGAGGAGGAGCAAGAGGAAAACTTGGAGGAGGAGAAGGAAGAGAAGGAGAAGGAGGAGGAGGAGGAGGAAGTAAAGGAGGACGTGGAGGAGCAGGAGGAGGATGAGGATAAGGATGAGAATGAAGGGGAGGATGAAGAGGAGAACAAGGAGGAGGAAGAGGAGGAGGGGGAGGAGGAGGGGAGGAGGAGTAGAAGGAAGACGAGGAGGAGGGAGAGGAGTAGGAAGACAAGGAGGAGA
>NC_134818.1:21347692-21350192 GCF_046742065.1 Oratosquilla oratoria | reverse complement strand
AGAGGAGGAAACTAAACTGAAACAAATGCAAATTGAGGCAGAATTTAGAGCTAGAGAAGAGGAAGCTAAGGTGAAACAAGTAGCTAAAGAGGAGGAAACTAAACTGAAACAAATGCAAATTGAGGCAGAATTTAAAGCTAGAGAAGAGGAAACTAAAATCAAATTGGCAGAATTTAAAGCTAGAGAAGAGGAAGCTAAAGTGAAACAAGTCGAGTTAGAATTAATGAAGACAGAAGTAGAAGCTAGGATTGTTGATAGACAACCCGTAGTTCAGGAAGGTCATATAGATATTTCCAAGTATGTAAAACTTCTACCCCAATTTTCAGAAGGAGAGCCAGAAATTTTCTTTCTTCAGTGGGAAAAATTGGCGCAACAGTTACAAATCCCTAAAGAAAATTGGCCATTAATCATTCAAACACAATTTAAGGGTAAGGCTCAGCAAATTTATACTTCTCTTTCAGAAGCAGAAAGCGAGTATGATAATATGAAAGCTTGTATTTTAAAAGCTTATGAACTAATACCAGAGGCCTATAGACAGAAATTCCGTAATTATAGGAAGACACCTCAGTTAACATACGTAGAATATGCGGCTCAACAAGAGAGGTTATTCAATAGGTGGTGTTTGGCTAGTGAAACAGACACATTAGATAGACTTAAACAGTTGATTTTATTGGAGCAGTTTAAGAATACCTTAGAGACAGATCTTAGGATTTTTATAGATGATCATGTTCCCGAAACTTTAACTAAAGCTGCTGTATTGGCTGATGAGTTCACACTAAATCATAAACCTAAGTCAAGACAAATGGAATCCCAAAAGTCAAAGTCATATATTCCAGATTCAACAAAATACTCTGATCCTTGGTCCCCAAAAAAACACTTTGAAAATCAGTCTAGCCCATCACATTTCAGTTACAGGTCTGATTTCAATCAATATCCTCCAAACCAACCTTGGCAAAGAATGGAAAGGTTTAAGACTAATCCCCCTGTAACTTGTTCATATTGTAAACAGGTTGGCCATCACATTTCTAATTGCAGAAAGAGACTGACACCCTCATTCTCCAATAAGACACCAACTCTTGTAAGTAATATAAAATCAGACGATTCAAAATCCTCTATTCAGGATAAACTACCAAAGAAGCCGGTATTGTCAAGTAATGTAGAACCCCCCTCATCAGATCATGATCCTTGTTTCAAACCATTTGTATCTTCAGGAACTATATCTCATAGTAGTAGTTCACAACAATATCCTATTTCCATACTCCGAGACACAGGAGCAAAGCAAAGTCTGATTTTAAATTCTGTCTTGCAGAATCTGGGTGAGTCATATACAGGTTATGATATATTGATAGAAGGAGTTGGAGGAATTATAAAATGTCCATTACATAATGTTTTCTTGCGGTCTGATTTAACAACCGGAATGGTTAAAGTAGCAGTAGTAGACTCTCTTCCCATAGTAGGAATATCCTTATTGTTGGCCAATGACATCGCTGGAAGCAAAGTCATTTCTCCCTTAATAACAAATAACCCTAAGACCTCAGTAGAACCTTCAGATAACTTACAGTTGTTTCCCGCTTGTGCTGTAACCAGATCTCAGTACAAGAAATCTGAAGAGGAGACCTATAATTTAGAATCCCTATTCTCCCAAACTGACCCATCTTCTTCTTCACCAGTTTCTCTATCTAGAGCAGAATTAATCAAAGAACAGAAGTCAGATCATTCTCTTAAAAATTTGTACGAGATTGTTTCATCTCCAGAAGAAGTTGAAAATATGTCACGAGGTTTCTATATAGAAAACGGAGTCCTAATGCGAAAATGGAGAGCATCCACCGCAACCGCTGACCAGCCATGGCAAGTAAGGAATCAAATAGTCCTCCCTCTTGGTTTCAGGAATAATGTTCTAAGATTGGCTCATGATACTCCCTTAGCAGGTCACTTAGGGGTAAGAAAGACCTTGTTCAACATAACCCAACATTTCCATTGGCCCACGGTTGTCAAAGATGTTGCCCAATATTGTAAAACATGTCATACATGTCAACTTGTAGGTAAGCCCAACCAGAAAATTGTAGAAGCTCCACTCCATCCCATTCCTGTAATGGAAGAGCCATTTAAAAAAGTTCTTATTGACTGTGTAGGACCTTTACCTCCTTCAAGTAAAGGAAATCAGTACATTCTCACAATCATGTGTATGAGCACTCGTTTTCCAGAAGCCATTCCTTTGAAAAATATTAAAGCTCAAAACAAAATCAGAGAAATGTTGAAATATTTCACTATGGTAGGATTTCCTAAGAACATTCAAAGTGATCAAGGAAGTAATTTTCTTTCCAACAAGTTTAGAGAAACTCTTGTAACACTAGGTATAAATCATGTAACTTCCTCCGCCTATCATCCTCAATCACAAGGTGCTCTAGAGCGCTTTCACCAAACGCTCAAGACAATGTTAAGAATCTTCTGTGTTGAGAACACTCGAAATTGGGAAGACGGACTCCCCTTTTTGTTGTTC
>NC_134818.1:21335192-21340192 GCF_046742065.1 Oratosquilla oratoria | reverse complement strand
AATTTATTTCAATTACTAGAGAGCTCAAAGGTGCTGATACCTCCGCACTTCTAACACACTACTTCTCGTTAGATCCTTCCATGCCAGATGCCATCTTCTTACAATCTGGCTGGGCCGGACTATTTCATTCATCTCTGTTGCATCTCCTCTGTGGCTACGGATGTATAATCTATCTCCATTATCTCTCTCCTTACGGGGTGGCACTTTCTCTTTTATTTCTTCTATCGCCATGCTAATCTACTCATCTCCTTAGCATCATCTCAGTCATGGAAGGAGAGGTCTAAGATCCTTTGTCCCATACGATAACTGAACGACTTAAAACAAAGGGTGTATTTGACTAACACAGATAACTTGTTTCGCTCCGGCCTGGTTAGGGGAAGTTAAATTGTCTACGTTTGGTGTACCCAAGTTTAACTAGATTATTGTAAAGTTAAGTATTGTGAGATCTGGTTAGTGTGGAGATGACGTGGGACTGCCTTGTTAGGCCTATCTACGACAAAGTCGAGGCTCTTGTCTTTAGTACCAGACAGACCAATGCATTTTTTTTTGTAAATACTTTAGCCAAGAGAATTAGCGCTACCTTTAGCACTGTTACGTTAAAGAGAATAATACACACGCACACACACACACACACACACACACACACACACACACACATATATATATATACACATGTGTGTGTGTGTGTGTGTGTGTGTGTGTGTGTGTGTGTGTGTGTGTGTGTGTGTGTGTGTGTGTGTGTGTGTGTGTGTGTCGGTCTGAGGTTGATTCACACTTTTTCTTCTGGCAGATACTATATTCTTCATTCAACAATTGATGGGGTCATATACAAATGAATCTCGTTTCAAACGAGGCAATTTTATTTAACAGAGGCAAGTCCCTGTAGACAGAACAGAAAACACACCCGAAGACGACCTCGTCCATAAACGTCGGAAGCACTCAAGTATGGAGCAGAACCCTTTCTTGTCACTTCGGTCACGATTGAGATCGATACGCTTTAAGTTTAATCACTCCTGATAGGTTCTCTTGACGCCGAGCTCGACTCGTCTCGGCAACGCTCACATCTCGAATAGTCTTGATGGCATTAATCGCAGATAGGATAGGTTTACATGTGCCTGCTAGCTCGCTATGGTGCTCTATACTCTCGTTGCCTAAGGTAAGAGAGCATCCTTCGATTCGGTAGTGAATGAAAGGTGCTTGTAAGATTTCATTCTGGCTTATGCCAATCTACCTTATTTAGCTGAAAAGTCAACCAGAAGCGAATTGGTGTGTAATGGGTGGTAATACTTCTGTTAAACATTAAATGCATACATACATATATATATATATATATATATATATATGTACACATTACAAACATACATACATAGATTTACACATATATACAAACATGCAAATATACATACATACATGCACACACATACCTACCTACCTACCTATATACAGTACATGTATACATACAAACATATATACATACATGCATGTATGAATTATATTATATATACACATACATACAAACATACATACATACTCGTACATACATACATACATCGGGGAGCTTGGGGCCATTTTTAACTGAATAAAATCACCTAGCGCTTGACACATATGAAACATGTCCTCAAGATAGACTGACTATAAACCCACAACCCCGCAAGAACAAGGGAACCATCTTCAGTTCCTCTTGTAGACCTCTCTGGGAAGAAACGTTTGACTGTGATCCATGTTTTATTAGTGCTGATAGTAGGATGAGAGCAACCACCGGTTGCCAGCCCTCTTTATATGATAAAGTGGAGAAAATTCACTCGAAGCTGATACAGACCTTGGGTCCTATTAAGATATTGACTGTAAACCTGTTCACACCAGCGGTTTGAACAGCGCGGAAATCGCGGCGGTACCGCATAGTCAAAGAAAAATTGTGCAGTTGCGTGTGAACGCCTCAGTTGACTTAAACTCTGATTGAACTGCCGCAGTGCAAACCACGGCAGTTGAAACCGCTAGTGTGAACAGTGTCAGTCCATCAGGAGTGTGCCTTCAGATAGACGTGAGGATGTTAAGATGGTTCTCTCTGACGTCCATCACTTTCAGTTAATCGACATTGGTCCCAGTCATGGGTTAAACGTTAATCATAAGTGACATTTAACGTTAGTTTCGTTCTCGGGAGCGTACTGGTCTCGCATTCGCTTAGTTGTGGGTTCGAGTTCCGCATTCCTCTCCGATTCCCAGCAGTGATTGTTAACAAAGGTCCAAGCTCATTAGATTGGACAAATGTGACGGCTTCGGCTGCAGCTACTCAGTGCATCCTGGCGTCCGCTCCTCACTTCCTCCTGCACTGAAACAGTTTTCTTTGGTATACCCCCAGAGTGACGCGAGACTTGATTTTATTTTCTAATTAATCTATATGGCCATTATTTTCTTCTCTTATTTCATCCTATGAGCCACGCGGTAGCTCATGAGTAGGTGATAGTGAGTTTGAGTTCTGTAAACCACTGTTGGCTAGCTGTGTTGGTTCCCGACAGCCCTGGCCAGGCGGGGAGGCGACCCAACATCGGCTCAAAAAATCCACAGCTTGCCAAAACTGACAGGGCTTTACCATACCATGGGTTTCTCAGTTCTTACTGTGTGGGGGTGGAATGGTGAGTTAATTAGTCCTTTCATTTTTTCAGTTGGCCGAAAATTTCTGTTTTGTTTTGTTTTTTAATCTATCATTATTTGATACTTTTCCATAAGACTGTCGTGATCAAAGGATACAATCTAACGAGAGAAAAATGAAAGAAAAGAAAAAAAAATAGTTCTAAAACATCTCTGGCATTCTGGAGGTTGAATCTAAAAGGTTTTCTCTTTGCATTCTTTATTATCTTTGATACGGCGACGTACATTGCACCTTCATATCTGGCATGTGCCATGTAAAAGATGATGACTGGTATAACAGTGTCTTGAATAATCAATACCCGCTTTTGGGTCTATCATTCAACTGAATAAAATCACCTGGCGAAAGACATAACGAAATCTGCGTAACATAGTCAAGGGGACTAGGCTCACTAACACGATGACAAGCTTTGTATACTTTCTATTGATTAATGATGACATCATTTCCTTCGGGCAAAGGTTGTCCTTCATGAGGGTTTGAGGCCCAGGTCACACTTTGTGATCAGGTCCCGATGACGCATGACCTCAAGTCGCCTTCCGGTGCCGGTAGATTTTCGATACAGCATCACAGACCTCTTTAGGGACAAAGAAACTCTCTGTCGCCCGTTGTTAAGGTCGTAGGAGTTCGGGAATTTAGTGTGACTAAGCGGGTTCTACACGATCAATATTATTGCGCAATATTTCGGATAGTACAATAATATTGACGGTGTGAGAATGGTATTAAAGAGGCACACGTGTTTGATCTATAGATTTGATATTATAATATATTGTGTCCTTCTTTAATACCATCCCTACACCGTCAATAACATTGTACAATACGGAATATTGCTTAATAATATTATTTGTGTAAAGCACGCTTTAGGCCTTAGAGATCTCGTTCTGACTCCCACCGTCCACCCACCACCATCAAAGATTCTCTTCAACGCGTGGGTGGCCTCTAGATTCCAGACCTATTGAGAGCTGGAAATAAGTCAGTCGTATTCTTCGGCACTTCGTAGATTAAGTTCCAGCCCACCGTCATCACCCTGAGGCGCCCTTGTTCTCCTCCACGGGCAACTTTGACAAAGTTCTATGGAGCGAAACGTTGTCAATTATTTGATATAGGATCTCCCCCTACTGTTTTTTTTTTTTTTTTTGGGGGGGGGGTCCTCTACTGTCTGCACTGATTGGGATCATTGGTTTCGAGATTGGGTTGGTGGGGATTGCTGGAGCTGGCTAGAGCTGGGTAGTGCTGTGTGGAGCCGGATGGATCCAAATAAAGCAGCGTGGAGCTGTGTGGAGCCTGGTTGAACACGAAGCTCTGTGGTGGAACAGTGGGGTGCTTACTGGAAACCAGGAGGGCTTTTGGTCCTCGAACACGTCATCAGTAACAGTTCAATATGGATCAGGTCTCGTCACTTTTCTTATCTCTTGTATTTGTCTTGGAATATAGATTGAATTGTTGTTGATGTTGTTGTTGGGTTTGTTATTGTTGTCGATATTGCTGTTGTTGTTACCGTTATTTGTTATTGCTCTCGATGCTGTTAATGATACTGGAGTTGTTGTCGGTGTCACTGTCAATGTTGTTGTTGTTGCTGTTGTTTTGTTGTTGGTTTTGTTGCTGTTTGTATTCTTGATGCTGATTTTGTGTTCTCGGTGTTGTTCTTGTTGTCGTCGGTGGTCTTGATGTTGTTGTTTTCGACCACTTAAACTTACCTTGGAAGTCGGAGCACAGAAGGCAAATATGAAAACCTCGCCCGCAGCTCAGCACCTTCCAGCGTAATCTCCTCACATTTTTCCTTCCTCCTGCCTTTGTTCCTCTTATTTGAAAGGGAAGAACCCACATGGGAACGGCTTCAAAGGTTTCTCCTAGGCCTATCTTTCTTTATGTTTTATCGATCCAATTCTAACCTCTCCCCCACTTCCACCCCCCACCTTCTCATTGTAGCACCCCCTTACCCCATTCCTCTCATTGTAACATCCCCCCACTCCCCTCTCCTTCCTATTAATTTCCCCTCGTCCTTCAAACTCACTACGTCTCTTCATCCACGTCTTACTAAAGTGGGTACACACACACGCACGCGCTCGCAAATGAACATACACACCGTATGCATATGAGCTCTGAGCTCTAACTCGAGACGGTAATAGATATCTATCATGAGTCCAACGTATATATTGTGCACACACACAAGCACACACACACACACACACACACACACACACACACACACACACACACACACACACACACACACACACACACACACACACACACACACGCACACACACACACACACACATACACACACACACACATACACACACACACACACAAGCACACACACACACACACACACACACACACACACGCACGC
>NC_134818.1:21325192-21327692 GCF_046742065.1 Oratosquilla oratoria | reverse complement strand
ATTTATCATTCCCAGTATTTCATAATTCCATAATTCCAGTTGTCATCCCCACTATTGAAGTTCCCCATGCCCGTTTCTGCCTTACTCGGGTTTCGTTCCTCCTTCTCTCCCTCCTAACACGATCAGTCGGAGCATTTCCATATTGCCAACGTACCATTTCCATACTGCTAACTTGGCTACCTCCTCCTCCTCCTCCTTCTCCTCTTCCTACTTCTCATCTATCCTCCTCCTCCACACCCTTCTTCTCTTTTTTCTCTTCATCTTTGTACTTTATATTCTCCTTCTATTTTTGCTCCTCGTCTTTTTCTTTTTCGCCCTCTTATTTTCCTTCCTCGTCCTCTACATCTTACTCCTCTTCCTCTACGTCATCCTCTCCTTCTCTCTTTCCGTCCTCCTCTTTTTCCTCCAAAACCTTCTCCTCCCTCTACTCCTCCTCACGAACCGGCTCACTTGCTCGTGACCTTCCAAGCCACCAACCCGCTTCTTCGGCTCGCCGGCTACTACGTCATGTCGATGCCTTTGGAGGAAAAATCACTTCGCACACTTTTCGGGGACATTTTCACACATACTCGCAAGGGTCATCTGGGGAATTCAAATCGTGCATGTGCGTTTGTTTGTGTGTGTGTACATGTGTGTGTGTGCGTATGAGTGTGTCTGTATGCGTTTGTGTGTGTGCGTGCGTGCGTGCATGGGGGTATGTGTATGCGTGTGTATAAACACACACACACACACATCATATATATATATACACATATATACACACACATATATATACACATATATACACACACACATTATATATATATATACACATATATACACACACACACATTATATATATATATATACACATATACACACACACACACATTATATATATATACACATATATACACACACCCACATTATATATATATATATATATATATATATATATATATATCACAGTAAAATGAATTATGCAATATCACCACAGGAGAGGAGAAACATGTAGAAACCATATGGATTCAGTTCGAAGCGAGGGAGGTAATGTCATGCCATCTCCCCATCTGTACAGTTTCCTCTTTCCCCCTGCTGTTCCCCTATGCCCGTGTTCCTTCCCTACTGTGATAAGAGAAAGTTAAAGTTAAATGCTGGCAAAAATAAAGTGAGATGTATATATATTAATATACATTATATATATATATATATATATATATATATATATATATATATATATGTATATATATGCATGCAAAATAGACCACTTGGAGAAAAAAACTAACGAAGCAGAGCGCTTTCGTATATTACAACCTCAGTGCAAAAAGTACTTTTTGTATTGAAAATTAAATATAGGAAAGCGCTCTGCTTCGTTAGTTTCTTTTTCCAAGTGGTCTACTTTGCATAAGTGAACACACGTACCCGTGTTCTTATTAGTATATATATATATATATATATATATATATATATATATATACACATACATACACATATACACACACACAAGGCGCTCATAACATAATCTTATAATACTGTATCTCCATTTAATTCCAGCGCCCCCTTCTTCCCACCCACAATACCAAATCTGACAACACTTTCCCACATTCCACTACACTGGATGTTAGCACCCCCCAACGACATTCCACCGACATTTCCAGGTCCAAGCGGACCATCTTCTTACATTCCATCTGTATTCCAGTGGCGATTCTAGGGTCGGGTCGCATTCCACTGTACCCTGGAGGCATTCCTCAGTGAAAAGAAATTGCATTCCCTGGTAGATTAACACCTTCCAGACCACGTGTACCCCCTTGTCCTGAGCCTTGTGCTTTTTACGTACTGATCTGTTGCCTATTAGCTCGAGACAGTTTTTTTTTTTATCACTGATCATTCTTGGCAAAGGTAGATCCATCACATAGCCGCACTCACCCATGGCCCCGAGTTTAAAACAAAACAGGAATTTGGATGACCATTATGTATATTGTTCTATATTTTACTAAATTTGATCATTTTAATATATATCTAGAAGGTACCTTACACATTGTAGCCAGATGTACAAAATTCATAGAGAACTACTGATACATACACACACACACACACATACACACCTACACATAAACACTCATAAACACACACACACACACACACACACTTATGATAAACATTCATAGATTTGGTGTATGTAAATAAACACGCATACACTCACATATACAAAATACAGACCTCTCCATACTGACATACGAGAAAAAAAAAGAATATAGAACAAAGCATTTGTGTGATGCAAGACCAGTTAGAAGGAATGAGGAACTGGAAAAAGAACAGGAATACAAATACCAAGACTAGCAGAGAGAGAATATAATTAATATCTCGGGAGAGAGAGAAAGAAAGAGGAAATATAAAAGATGGACTTCCAGTGCTCCATCCCCGCCTCCACCCACCCTCCCTGAGACACATAAAAGTATTTTTCCAGGAACCAGACGCCCTATGTATCTCACACTATTCCCCACAGTTGACACTAGTCTTA
>NC_134818.1:21302692-21310192 GCF_046742065.1 Oratosquilla oratoria | reverse complement strand
AGGGACAAGACACCTTCATAGATACAGAAGCTTTCATTCAGCTTGTGGTAAGTCATTTCTCATACTCATTCCCGACACTTCCCGAAGTTTTCGTCTTATCCTGCTGCAGGGGATCCCAGACAAAAGAACCCCACCCCGCCCTTCCCCTTCCTTCCTCCTCTCCCCTCCCCTCCCTCGAAATACAAGTACGAATCAAAAACTGATCTCCGTCAATCCCTTTGCCGAGTTAAATTAACATTTTAGTCTGGTTATCGCAGCTGATTTCAATCCACCGAGGCGAATCGAGGGCACGATTGCCGTGCCGCGGGATGGGAACGGCCGTTTATCGTCGCAGTTCACTTGCAAGCTCAATTGTAAAACGGCCCCACGTGGCAAATCGAGCTAAAAAATGACCGACTCTCTGGAGGAATCGATTGCAAGTTATTAATGCACATACCAATCTCGCAAAAGGCTAAAATCTGAAAAAAGCCCATGCATTCACAGTGTGAAGCATTTTAAAGTTTTACTTATTTACTTATTAAGATGAAATTAGCTTTAGAGAGTCTCCTTAGTGTAAAATTACATAGATATTCAAGTATTATGTATTCATAACTTATATCACTATAATTGTTATTATGCTTACATGTTTTACAACCTAAAGAAATGACGAGTACCAGCGTGCGATAGAACGGTAAATTCTTTCACCTCCATTAAGAGGTGGAGCCTTGAGGGGTTGACACTCGGTCTCAGGACCGCGCCCAAGATATTTTTCTCTTAAATCTAACTGTATTTCTTACACCTCTTCATACATGGAAAGCTGACAACCAACGACTACTCCTCTCCAACGACTTTTGGCCAGTCATAGAGAAATAGTCTTACTTCAATACAACGCAGACAATAGTCCAAAGATTCTTCCCTGGCAGATGTGTAGGATGGCACAAGGAAGGTTGCCAGTAGATATGGGACTGCGGAGTTTTCCATGTGGTGACATTCGATGTAAAAATTATTATGATAGCCAAAGCATAGCATGGGACACATACATACAGACAAACACGATCACACGTAAATACACGCACACATGTACACACACACATACACACATATACACAAACGCACATACACACACACACACACACATGTACACACACATAAACACACACAGACACACATACATATACACAAACGCACATACACACACGCACACACGAAAACATACAAAAACACACACATAATACAGAAATACGCACACACAAGCACACACACACGCACACACACAATCTCAAAATGATACACATGTATGAAAAAGGCAAACACACTTGCGTCGACGCGGCAGCACGCGACTAACAGAAAGTTGTGGATGCATTGTTGCATCTAAATTTATGCAACTGTTGGCGCGAGCTCACTCTCCCTTTCTCTCTCTCTCTCTCTCTCTCTCTCTCTCTCTCAATATTAGGAGTGAGTCTGCAGTTGCGAGCCTCTCCTCCTTCCTGTTCACAGTCTTTGGATCCTCTATGATATATGCAAAAGGAAAAAAATAGTTTATATTTGGTTTTCATTATTTCACTGCTCCTTTCGAAATGTTTCTCTCCTTTTTCTTTTCATTTCCCTAGAAGTTTTGTTTGTCTTCTTCTTTTGTGCTTCTGTTGTTGCACTTCCTACTTTTTCTTGGTTTTGCTTTTTCTTTTCCAAAGGCATCTCAAGTCTTCGCTACCTTCCTGTTTATTGCTTCCTTGGTGAAAAATAAATATAAACATCTCAATTTTTTTTTTAACTTTTTTCGTTTCCTTTCTGCATTCAAAGATATCATAATCTACAACTCTCCATTGAAACACTAGCTATGTACTTTGAGCCCATACAATATCTGTCCCCAACCGGAATTACACAGACCCCAAAGGAATTCTTAGAAGAACCCAAATGGGTCCACGGTAAAGTGAACTATGTTATTCTATATACAATATAGAAAAATAGAAAATAAAAGAACATTATATGAGCTGACTTTCCTCTGTTTTCGAATAGCACATGAATATCAAACACCATCATATATATATATATATATATATATATATATATATATGTGTGTGTGTGTGTGTGTGTGTGTGTGTGTGTGTGTGTGTGTGTGTGTGTGTGTGTGTGTGTCTATCTATATACCAAGAGGTTTTTCCCCATTATAAGGGAGGTAGCCAAGTCAAAGTCACGTATCTACTCCCACCCATTCCATTTGCCTCCACCCAACTTTCCCTTCTCTCATCTTAGCTCCTCATCGATAACGGGTTATCCCTGTATCCCGCCCACTGATCTGGGCCAGAAGTAGTGTAGGAAGACACAGTACATCCACAGCAAGGCCGCTTCATTAAGTCGACGCTCCCCCCTCTCCGTTCCATCATACAGAACAAAAGAGGACAGGAAGAAACCCCTTCGGGATGTGTAAAAATATCATTTACATATAAACACCCCTACTCCCAATCCCCCGCCCCTCCCATCATTGCATAATAGTATTATCAATACACAACTACTCTCCACTCCTATATCCTGCCCTCTCACTTCCTTCCTTAACAGACATTCCCTTCTTGCTCAACGCCTCCTTCACCCCATACATCCATCTCATCCTCAGTCGTTCTCTTAAATTCACCCCCACTTCTGCCTTCTACACCCCTTTCACTAATTTTTCATCCCTCATTCTTTCTGTGTGTCCAAACCATCCTAACAATCTATCATCAGCCCTATCTGTCATCCTTTCCACCCTTGCTCTCCTCCTCACATCCTCGTTTCTCACTCTATCCAACCTTGTAACCCCTACCATACTTTTCAGATATTTAAATTTCAAATACATTTAAACTTTTCCTCTCTCTGCATCTATTAAATTCCAAGTCTTTGCCCGATACAAAGCCATCGACACACTCACCCCTTCATACAATCTCCTCTTTGCTTCCATTCCCAGATGCCTATTTCTCAAGACACTTTTTAATCCCTCAAGGCATTTACTTGCCACTTTCAATCCACATTCTACCTCTACCTCCAATCCTCCCTTTCCTGCCATATGCCCCAAGGACCTAAAGCTGTCCACTCCCTCCACCCTCTTTCATATAAGACTTACTTCTGTCATCCTCTACCCTTGTACATCTCTTCACCTTGCATCGTATACCTTCCCAACCTCCATCACTAACTCCCTTAATCCCCCCCCGACTTTGCCACAAGCGCAGTCTCGTCAGCAAACAACAACTGGCTCACCTCCCAGATTTCTCAGTTTTTTTTAACCATCTCCAGTCCCCTGTCTTTACCTCCCGCCCCACCCTATCCGTGTACACATTGAAAACAGCACGGCGACATGACACATCCCTGATGCAGTCCAACCTAAACCTCAAACCACTCACTCTCTCTATTCCCCATCCTAACACAGGCTCTCGTAAAAACTCTTGACTGCCCTTAAATTTTTTCCCCAATCTCATATATTTGCAAAAATTTCCTACAGTGCCTTCCTGTCTACCCTATTATAAGCCTTTTCCAAATCTATAAAGGACCCAAAAATATCCTTACCTTTTGGAAAACCTCTCTCACATATCAGCCTTACCATAAAAATCTGATCCACGCAACCCCAACCTTTCCTAAAACCACACTGTTCCTCACTAATTACTCTGTTCTTCTCCCAATCCTCTCAATTAAAAACCTCCCATAAGCCTTCCCAGCAACTCTCAAGAAGCTAAAAAGTACTAAAAGTACTACATTTACATTTTCCCCTTTTCCTTTGTAATGTGGGACTATACAGGCACTCCAGTCCTCCGGCACTCTACTCTCCTTTAGACATACATTATACAACCTCCCTAGCCAGTCCATTATTACTGTGCCTCCCTTTTTTCAGACACACTGCATGACACATATAGAAACCCAGGTGCCCTAGCTGCTCTCACATTTTTCAGAGCTACTTGCACCTCATTTTCATTTATTTCTCTTCAATTTTTCTCTCCTATCACTGTCATTTTCTTAGTGCCACCCACTCCTATCAACAATACCTCTCAACTCTCCTCCACATTCGACGCCTCTCTAAAATATTCTATCATTTTCCTTTTACTGCCTCCTTCCTCCTTAGGATGCCCGGTTCGAGTCCTGGGCAGTACCACATTTCAATTTCAAGCATGCTGGGCTTTGATGGCTTAGAATTAAAGTGAATTGTGGTTGTTAATATATATATATATATATATATATATATATATATATATACATACACATAAGTTATAACACTTCACCTTTCCTGATATAATTCTGTATATATTTGTAGTGTTGATATTTTTGCCTTACCTAAATGGCTTTATATTTAAAAAATTTCCTATTCATATTAACCTCATCTGAACATCCTCCATTACTTTAAAACCCATTTTCCCACAATTCTTTTACATCTAATACATGAAAATACATGGTATTGTATTTCTATTGCATATACAAATATACAAATTTTATAATAACCTAACTATAAATATTTGTTGATATATGAATTCATATCCTTTGACCTTTTTGAATCTAAATTTTCTTTATTTCAGCCTCATTAATCATCTTAACTCTTACCATCATTTTCACTCAATCTAGGCTCGATTGACAATTACGTTTCTTGATTATTTTGTCTATTCTAGACCTCTATAAACTCGTTTCCTTTTATAGACTCAGCCTCGATTTCGGCCTATATATTGTTCTTCATATCCAAAATTCGTAACCGAAAACAAGAATTTTAACATATTCAAACTTATTTTCAGTCAACATACCTTGATTTTGCGATCAGGTTAATTTGGAAACTCCCACGTGACAGCACTATGCTATTGTCGTCTGATGTCTCGTGTCAAGGTTAAAGTATTGAGGAAATATTCAGGTTTAAAATAGAAGGAAAGGAAAGAAAAGGAAAGGAAGGAAAGGAAAAGAAATGAATAAAAGGAAAGAGGAAATAAAAGGAAGGAAGAAAAGAGGGAAAAGAAAGGAAAAAAGAAGGAAGGACAAGAAAAGAAAGAAGAAAAGGAATGTATGAAAAGAACAGAAGAAAGAAATTGAAGGAAGAACTGAATAGAAGAAAAATCTGAAAAAAGAATTGGAAAAAGAAAGGACTGGAAAAAGGAAAGGTGGGAAGGAAGGAAAGAAGGTTAAAGGATAGAAGAAAGAAAATAATATAGTGAGTGAGGATGAAAGGGAGAAGAGAAGTTAAGGAGAAATAAAGAAAGGGAGAAGGGGAGAAGGGAAGAAGGGAAGAAGGAGAGAAGGGAAGAAGGGAAGAAGGAGAAAGGAAGAAAGGAAGAAGGGAAGAAAAGGAGAAGGGAAGGAAGGGAGAAGGATCCCCGTACATTTAACCTTTTTATAACCTTTATATCTTTGTCCTCACCCTTTGCTGACCTTGTTTCTTCCTTTGTACCGTTTTCCTTGGGCAAACCTTTATCTACATACCAATCCTGCCCTTAGTCTGCACTGCCCTTAATTTTCGTAGTTTTAGTCTCCCTTTTCCTTCACCCTTCTATCCATATCATTTGTTATCCTGAATATTTCTTAGTTTAAACAATTTGACATTTAGCCTTTATCAATATTTTCTTAGTTTGATCTTATTCAATCTATTTTTTATTTTTCCTCGTTCTAGCATGCGCACAATATACGCGCCCACACACAAACAAATACACATACAGGTACACATAAATACACACACACACACGCACACACATACACACACACACACACACACACACACACACACACACACACACACACACACACACACACACACACACGCATACACACGGCCCGGTGGCGGATTGGTAAGGCACTGGCCTCACAAGCCGGAGAACCGGGGTTCGATTCCCCGGCCGGGCGGAGACAAGTTGGGTTTGTCTCCTTTCACGTGTAGCCCCTGTTCACCTAGCAGCGAGTAGGTACGGGACGTTAGTCAAGGAGTTGTGACCTTGCATTCCCTATGTGTGGAGTGTGAGTGGTCTCAGACCTACCCAGAGATCTGCTAATAATGAGCTCTGAGCTCACTGCCGTAGGGTGGTGTCTGGCTGTCTCGGAAAGAGGCTGCAGCAGATCCGAGGTGAATACACACACACACATATACAGGCACTTGCGCGTATAGATCGCACATGTTCGTGAAAATAAATTTACGATTGTATGCGGTTGTATAAAAAAATCTGCATACGGTGGATAGCGAAGTAATATGAGCGAGGCTGATTGCAATATGACGAAAAGGCGATCCCAGGAAAAAAAAAAAGAAGAGAGGCAGAAAAGTGTTGCTTCATCGGCTGGACTGAGTTGCAGTTTGATTACTTCGTGTTGTACATTTACCTTCCTAATGTTCACAGATCTCTGCCGATTTGTGAACAAAAATGTTTTACTTTCGCTCGAACTGCTGGATTAGCAGGGGGGATGAAAACTTAGGTGTATATAAACATGTTTTTTTTTTTCTCCCTCTCCCGAGTTCCGTGTCTAAATATTTCGTTTCTTTCGGTGAATTTCGTTTTAGCAAAAGTTTCTTATGCCAGCGTGGCTGTGGCGCTCTTGTTTGTCTCGCCACTTTTTTCATCGCCAATCACGTTTCTTTATGGTCAAACTTTTACCATCAGCACTTCATAGGAAATAATGAATAACAAATTTCTTTCACAGATAAAGTGCACAAAGGACACATAATCTAGAAGTAGGAAAGTGAAGCTAAAGAATAAATAAAACAAAAATAACGTAAGCTTCTCAAAAAACGACGAATAAAAAATAATTACATAGGAAGTACATCTTAGAAGTACAAAATAAGTGAAACTAAACTATGATAACGAAGTATATGAAAATTTAACTTATAGATCCAAGAATTCTTATTCAATGTTGATAAGCAGGCGTTATGTTAACTTAAGCCCCTGTCACAGACACGGGACTTAAATATCAAATCACATTTGCGTCGTATACTGAGAAACTGAATGAGGAACTAAGATAAGGTAAACCTATACAAATGTTAGACTCCTTTTTTTAATTCTTCTCATGAAAATCAAAAATACTGTAAGTGAAGTCGTCTTCCAACTTTTCAAGTTCATAACATTTGACGAGAATCTTGTATGTGTGACGGGAGGTTTACTAACAAAGGCTTTGTTTTCACCTTAGAAGGTAATATAAAATACAATATGAAGAGAACAAGAGAGGAACCACATATCATAAATGACCCACAGTCTCGTCAAAATGTCTAGCATTCGTGCAGATAACCTCGTTTTTAATTTACTCTTCCCTCACGTTCCGCCCTCCATACCTCCACACTCATTAGCTCTAGCCTCCATACCTCCAACGTCCCAATATTAACTCTTCCTATCATCTTCCATCGACTTCGTTCCACACTTAATTCTCCTCCCCCTCCTCCTCCTCCATCCCAACCCTCTCCTCCTCCTCCTCCATCCCAACCCTCTCCTACTCCTCCTCCTCCTCCATCCCAACCCTCTCCTTCTCCTCCTCCTCCTCCATCCCAACCCTCTCCTCCTCCTCCTCCATCCCAACCCTCTCCTCCTCCTCCTCCTCCTCCATCCCAAC
>NC_134818.1:21295192-21297692 GCF_046742065.1 Oratosquilla oratoria | reverse complement strand
TTTCATTCAGCCGAGTGCATCACCGTATTGAAGAGGTTAAGGCCCTGTTCACACTAGCGATTTGAACCGTGCGGAAACCGTGGTAGTACGGCATAATCAAGGAAAAACTGGGAGGTTATGTGTGAACGCCACTATTGACTTACATTGTAATTAAACTGCCTAAATTGAAACCGCTAGTGTGAACAAGGCCCAGACTCACCCATCTTCTATCGCAGTGACATATCTTACATATTCTATTCTGGCCAACGCAAATCGGTTTAATTTAGCTACAAGTGTGGTAGGACGACACCGTGCTGTAAAAACCATCTACAAATCAATCCCTTTATTATTCTGGCTTAATAGATCGTGTCTTAGGATGATTTTATTGCACGCAAAAAGGGGTAGTCGAGCCCTTATGTTGTATTTCTTTATATTGCTAGCTTTAAAGCTTTCGTTCAAGTCAACTCCAAGTTATTTTAGTCATTTAACTATAAGGGCTTCTTGCTCAAGGTGTTAGGTACAACACCAAGAAACTTTTTTGTTACTAGGCCACAGTTTACAGATTTTGTTCTGGCTAATGGTAGACAATCTTAGTCACTTTAAGTCTAGACCTCGTGTTTAATAAATGGAGGACTCTCTTTCCTCCAACTGATAAATTAGTTTTTCATATACAACAAAATCTACTGTATAGACGCTGTAGCAAGGATATGAGCATCTTAAATTATTTTTTCAAAATTTCTTTTCCTTTCCCTCAAATAACAGCATCAAAGGACTGTTCACGTGTACATTCTTCCTTTTATGCAAATTCTTTATGTTTTCTGCCTGTTCTCAACATTGGGTTATGGATTCATTATTTCATTTTATTTATCAAACAAACAATTAATCATCTAATCTAAGGTTGGTTTCTTCGTGTTCATGGTCTTCTTGTCTGAGTGTAAATGATCATTTATTTAATGATTATCTTTTTTAGTTTTAAGACATGCTGTTGAAATGCAACAGATCTTGTATGTTTTATTTGTTTTTGGTCAGCTTGTTGCGTTCCTGTCCTTGTTACTTTTTGAAAGGAATCTTTGACCTTTCTTAATATCATTCTCACAGCTTCTACTCTTTTTAGTACTCTTTACATTTTACCCTTTATACTTTACACTTTACCCTATACTTTGTATATTCTAAGAAACTATGAATTGGATGACTTTGTGCGAGTTGCGCTTCATTCAGTGTCATCTTTTTGCTTTCATGATTACGGAGGAAACAAATTATGATTCAGTGAATATTTTTATTTATTTATTTTTGGTTTCCAATTTACGTGCTTTGGTTTATCTCTAGTTCTGTTTTGTTGTTGCTATATTTCCTTTTGAATATCCAATCTTTTGTCAACACCTCAATGCAAACAAATAACAATATAATGATTTACTTATTTCATTTGTATTAGTTATTTTCTGTAATTTTCTCGTTCCATGTAAGCACAAACCTTTAAATATTTCCATTTTTCTATTCTATTATTTAAACTTGTCAATCGTCTATCAGTCTATTCATTGTATAATATATTTAACCCCTTCTCCCTCTAAGATTCACCTAAAATGAAAAAGGATGCAGTTTGTTTTGTTTTCATTGACTTATCTATTTTTATTTCTTTGATAATTTTATTGAGCCACGGTCTGTGGAGCTCGGTAAACTCCTATAACAAATCGGACTTAGCAGGTTTCTATTTAATAATTTATTTGATTATCCATTTGTTGTATTTAAGATCGTCTAAGGTTTCGGTTTCGGAATGCTTTTGTTAAACAAATGGCTCAGCAAAGGCCAGGTTCCTTCTTTTATGTTTTTTCTTCCCCTTTTATTGCATGTAACATCTTATTCCCCACGCCCCCACTCACTACCACCAGCAAATATCAAAATATATATATTTTTTCAGATCTCCCACTCAGCAATTGTCTTTCATCTCTTTCTCGATCTATTCTTTATGAGACTTCATTCATTCTTCTTCTCGTCCCCTCACGGCAGCAAATACGTTTTTAGTTTGCTTTTGATGTCTTTGGACAAACACCTTTGCAATGGCTTAGTGCCGTCCTTCTTTGTGTCGCGTTTCCATTTCGCGAGTTCGTCGTCTTCTCCTCTTCCCCACTTTGAGCGTCCGCCGAACTACGCCTTCCCCTTCAGCGCAGTTATTTCTTGGAGGCAAAACTTATGTTTGACTTTTCACGGCGACTTTATTCGCGTGCTTGCAGAAACAGACACTTCGATCTCTTTCTTCCCTCTCTCTCTCTCTCTCTCTCTCTCTCTCTCTCTCTCTCTCTCTCTCTCTCTCTCTCTCTCTCTCTCTCTCCCTTCCCATTAAATCCTCTCTTTCATTCGCGTGCGTCCTCCGTTTCTTCTCTCACTTCCACTTTTTTTTCTTTTCTTTTTGAAAGAATCTGGATCAAATGTCTTGAGTCGTATGACGAATCTACCCCCACGACATATAAACAACAAAGGTGAATGAAAATCTCCAAGTGACACCCTCTACATGGCTCAAGTTCCA
>NC_134818.1:21275192-21287692 GCF_046742065.1 Oratosquilla oratoria | reverse complement strand
TTTGACGAAATTGGCAACTCTGTCCCTCTCAATGTATGCGAGCGTTTGTTTTAGAATATTAGAATTCCCAAAGCTCTACCAAGGGTTTCCCTGTTCATTCATTTTGCAGATTGGTTAGCAATTGAACGTTGAAGAAAAATGTACCCACGGGTGTTACTTGACACGAAATAATGCGAGGATGTCAGAAATCTTCGCTTGGTGTGTTATATTGTATCAAGCCGCGCAAGGGTGAAGACTTTTAAAATTTTGATTTTTTTCCACATTTCTTTATTCCTTATATACGTACATGTATATTTTGGGGTGTACATAGTTATACGCAGCAATACATCACTGACCGACCCTTTGGTACGAAATCTCTTCTCTTCTGGTATTTGATTTTGAATTAAAACTTTCTTTTCTCTGTCTTTTCAGAAAGTATTTTTTGCTTTCCTCAGACTTTCGATTGGTCTTCTATCCGCGAAAAATATCAAGCTGTTTGGCAGCATACAATTATTGATCAAATTATACATTTGTTTTTTGAGTCATGGACCAGATCTTATTCTATTAAGGGCAAATCCATGTGGTAGAGATAATTGGGTCGTTTAATCAAATAGCTCATTACCTCAATCACTCCGATTCAGTTACTGAGTGTCCTATCTATACAAAGTTAAAAAACTAATTAGTCAAAATCTAGCAAGAGATACATCTCCATGACGTTTGGAAAAATATGACCCACTTTTATTTACCGAAATATAACAAAAAGAAAACTTTCTTTGTTTTATTGTGGAGATCCTTCCTTTGCACACGTAATAATGGCAGTTAAGTTTACGAGTGAGAGCAAATATTAAAGTTGAGCGAGGCTCTCACTTACAAAAAAATGTAATCTAACTCACCTAATGACGGAAGTCAAGCTAGAAAAAAATGAAGACGAAAAATGAAGGCGGGTGAGCCACTTGTAAAAAAAAAGAGGGAGAGAGAGAGAGAGAGAGAGAGAGAGAGAGAGAGAGAGAGAGAGAGAGAGAGAGAGAGAGAGAGAGAGGGAGGGGAAGAGAGAAAGAGAGAGGAAGAAAGGGAGGGGAGAAAGAGAGAGAGAGAGAGAGAGAGAGAGAGAGAGAGAGAGAGAGAGAGAGAGAGAGAGAGAGAGAGAGAGAGAGAGAGAGAGAGAGAGAGAGAGAGAGAGAGAGAGAGAGAGAGAGAGAGAGAGAGAGAGAGAGGAGGGAGAGAGAGAAAGGGGGGGAGAGTCTGAGATAGATAAATATAGAGAGAGGGGGGGGGAGAGCTATGATTTCACGACTTGAGGTCCCTACCGTTCAGCCTCGTCGTCGATTGGCCTTGATATGTCTTCATTAAGAAACTTAATCCTTTGACTCATGTCCTCTCCTCACATGATCCATTGCTCCTAAACCAGCAGGGTGGCATTTTCTCCCCAAGTATTACTTTGTCTACGTCGGTAATTATCCAGTATCTCTTTGAAGGCCGACAGAGTGTGGACAGAGTTATAAGAAAATATGAGAATAATGAATACTTTCGGCAATATTATTTGACACAAGTATGTCTACACTTTTCCGCGAGTTTAGCCAGTCCTTGATCTGGTTGACATCTCGCTCCGAACCAGTTTCGTTAAGTAATTTGGCCGCAATCTTAGTTACGCACACACGTGCACATACACACACGCACATATGTACACATGCACAGACGCACGCTAGCGCACACAAGCACTTTTGTGTTCGAGAACATGATGGCTTTATTATTTTGCTCAGGGTCCAAGGCTGTAATGATATAATACATCACTCGAGGGCATCCACTGGTCACACCGTCTTGAATTCATAAGCAGGTTGTCGTGAGTTCGATTCCCGGGACTCACTGTGGGCTTGCTGCCTGGCCAGGCAGGGAGGCGACCCTGAGCTGTCACCTTGTTTGCTGCAAATGCCCAAAGATATTGGAAGGGCTCATGCATGTTACTAGTTTTTGCCTACGGGGTCCAATCTTTAGTCCATTGGCCTTAGTATCTGATCATTTAATTGGCACGCCTTTAAATCACAGGACCCGACATAATTTCATCGACAGTATACACCACAGTTCTATACGAATACCTTTCAATAGTTACAAAAATACCTATAATTTAATTAAATATAAAATATAAACACGCAAAGGAGAGAAAAAAGAAAAGAGAAAAAACCAAGACCCTCGCAGTAAAAAAAAAAAAAAAAAAAAAAAATCGAAATTCCTACCATGTGGAATAACACGAAACGCTAAACGGGCATACACTTACATTCGCAAACCAAAACGCCCGTGGCAATCCCTCTCATTACCGTGAAGGTATTCACAAATTACATCACATCTGGCACCGGATGATTTCATTGTCTAGGTGGTGAAAGAACAAATCCGAGGTCTACCAAAACAAAATATGTGAATTGTGTCGCGACGCCTAAAAGAAGGGAACTCCGAAAAGCCAACGTCATCATTCTTTCTCCCTCCCACGGCATTCCGATGTTTCGGTACTTTTTTGCGTGACTGTACATTTGGTAAACATGTTTGGCAGGCGGCCGCGGGAGAGGAATAAACGTCGCAGTTTAGTTTATCCGAAAATTAACCCAGTTTAATCCCGCCGGTGTTTCAATTTGTGTACCACAGCTGGTGGCAGCCACGCATCCCTCCACCCCGCCCCCATCTCTCTCTCTCTCTCTCTCTCTCTCTCTCTCTCTCTCTCTCTCTCTCTCTCGTTCTCTCTCTCTTTTTTCTATCGCCTTCTTTTTCCCTCCCTCTGCCTCTCCCTCCCTGTCTGCCTGTTTCTCTATCCGTCTTTTTGTTTGTGCCTATGTCTGTCTTCGTGTATTTGTCAATACCTCTGTCTCTGTCTTATTTTTGTGTCTGTTTCTCTCCTGTCACTTTCTGTGTGTCTCTTTCTGTATGTCTTATTCTTTGTGTCTCGCTGCGTGTCTCCTATATGTCTCATTTTTGTGTGTTTCGTTCTATTTTTAATTCCGTGTGTCTCATTATGTTTTCTTTCTGTCTGTTTGTCTTTATCTGTTTATCTGTCTATCAGTCTCTCTCATCTTTTCTATCCCCTTCTCTTTCCTCTTCTACTATGTCTCTCTCTTCATTTCTGGGTCTCTCTTCACGTCTATGTCTTTTTTTCATTTTCGTGTCTTTTCATTTCCATGCATTTTAATGTCTATGTCTCTTTTTATTTCCAGGCCTTCCTCTTTTCTTTTCTATGTCTATGGCTCGACCTCTCTATATCTATCCCTTATCTCTCAATCTCTTTATCTCTCCCTCTCCATATCTCTCTCGTTATATTTCTAAATTTCTATATACCTTCCAATCTATATAATTTCCTTTTTCTCTCTCCGTCTCTACATCTCTCGCTCTCTCCGCCTCTTTCTTTCTCCAAGTATAAACGTTGTTTGCGAAGGTGGTAGTGGTGGTAGTCGTGGTGGCCAGTGGTGTCAGTGGCGGTGCTGGAAGGGCTGGTGGTGCAAATAAAGGTGGTTGGTAGTAATGATGGTGATAGTGGTGGTGGTGTTAGTTGAGGTGGTTATAGTGGTGTCGTCAGTTTTTTGTGGTGGTAGCGGAGTATTGGCGGTGATACCGGTGGCGTTGATACTGATGGTGTTAATATTGATGGTGGTGATAGTGCTGGTGGTAGTGGTGGTGCTGGTGGAGGTTGCTGTTCCTCGACGTGTGCGTGGTGATGAACAGTTTTGATTGAACAAGTTATGAAAGACTTTTCCTGTTCTTGATAATAATGAGAAAGGTGCTAATAAAGGTGTTTGTACTCGCAAGAAAATAATAATGTTGTTTGTTGTCCCTTCTTGGTCCTGTTGTTGCAGTGGCTTGGTATTGCTGTTAATATATATACATATTATATATATATATATATATATATATATATATATATATATATAAATATATATGTGTGTGTGTGTGTGTGTGTGTGTGTGTGTGTGTGTGTGTGCGTGCGCGCGCTCGTAAACTGTATGTAAGTGTGCCTGAGTGCACAGCATTTCTAACATTACGTGGAACATGTCCACATGATGTCATATGCACAACTTCAAAGATTAAATTCTTCCTTCTTACTTTCTGTTTGTCACTGTCCCTGACATCAACCTTTATTCGTTTATATGTAATATCTAGTTATTCTATTCTAGTTGACTCCAGAAGATTTTATTCTTCCTCTAGAACCTCTGGGTCTATACAAGTGTACTCGACGCTCCTGAGGTCTTTTGATGCAGGTGGGTGCCCTTCTTGAGCTTTGTAGATAAATATTTGTTTACAATTCCTTCATCACCTTGGTTATGTTATAGGTGGTTTCGACTAAAGGCATTGGTGAGGTGGCAGTCGTAGTGGTGGAAGTGGATGTAGTGGTGGTGACAGTGGTTGCGGTGGTCATGGTGGTGGCAGAAGCTGTGGTCGTTACTGTGACGGTGGCAGAGGTGTTGGCAATAGATTACGCTGACAGTGGTGACGGGTGCAATGACGGCGACGACGCTGGTGACGGTAATGGTGTTTGTGGTATTCGACGAAGTGGTGGCGAGTGAGTGAGTGAGTGAGGGAGGGAGGGAGGGAAGGAGGGAGGGAAGCGTTCGCGTGACAGGCAGGAGACAAATGACCAAATCCGCCGTTTAGCTTTGATGAAATTATGTTCCGCCAAAGCAGCCCAGTGCAAGTCTACACACCTGTTTACCCACCCACCCTTCTTTCTACCTACCTACCTATCTACCCTTACCTTACCTGTCCATTTACCTACTACCACCTTTAATCTACCGCGTTACTTAAAGCTTCGTTCAAACTCTTGCATTCCTATCTTCCTACCCAAACCTAATACAATTACCTGGTGTTGGATGTAATAAAGCTATGATAGGGAACACCATCTAGACACTATAATCATCTGAATTTATGAAAAACAGTACGAGACAGTATCAAATAAATATGTGTTATTATCAAGAACGTTACCCTCCTCACTCATAATGGCGTAGTTTAAACGTTACTTCAGTTGATTTCAGGCAATTTAATTCAGGTGAGCATCAGACTTCAGGATGGGATAGGGCTTTTGTCTTTCCAGAAAGTTTTGATCACCGCCTCTCTGTTTCACAAATATTCGGCCCTTCCTTCTTTCTTCCCAAATATTTTCGCTCACGTTTGTTCTAAAGATTTGGTCCCATGTTTGCCCAAGCCTCGTACCCACGGTGACACGTCGGTTCGGAAACAATGTTCCCGTGTTTCTCACTTGTTTCTAGATGGTCACGTAACAGTTCAGCAACAATGTTTTTATTATATCTAGACTTCTTGAAGTGTCAACTAACTCCAGAAAGGAGAACGAAGAAGTAGGAAGATGATGAAGGAGGAGAAGGGAGGTAATAAGGAAGACATGTTGAAGAAGAGGAGAAAAGAGGACGAGGAAGAGAAAGTGATGAAGGAGGAGGAAGTAAGGGAAGGAAGAGAAAAATGAGGAGAGGAGGCGAAAGAGGAGGAAGGGGAGGAAGTGAAACAGGAGGAAGAGGAGAAACTGAAAGAAGAGGATGAAGAGGATTAAAAGAAGGAATAGGAGGAAGTGGAGGACGAGGAGGACGAAAGACGAGGAGGTGGCAGCGTAGGCGAGGCCCTGCAGCAAGATCCTGTGACATGGCCGTCCTCATCGACCACATGTTTTTGAACATCAAAGGCGCGTCCTGCTCGTGGGCCCCTCCAACCTGGGGAGGTACAGTCAACACCAAAGGTCCCGTCGACCCTACCAAATTTAACTATGCAAATATGGTCCCTGTACATGTCTGTCCTGGCACAATTTCACTTATATGAAATACCTTTCCGCATTAGGTCATTCACTTATAGAAAAATGCATGTTCAAGGTAAGCAAGAGATGGTATTTTAGTGTTGAATTTAGAAGACTTTATACAGTTCCTTTGCTGAAGGGGTTACCATGACAGCAAGGGAAACATGTTATGCATGGATATAAACATATATATATATATATATATATATATATATATATATATATATATATATATAAATAAATACATATATACATATATATATATATATATACATACATATATATATAAATACAAACATAATATATACATTACATATATATATATATATATATATATATATATATATATATGTGTGTGTGTACATGCAAATACACATGTCAATGTATATATATGTACACACACACACACACACACATACATTATACTGTATATATAAACATACACAAATACACATATACATACAAACACACACATACACACATACGCACACACAGGCATAAACACACATACACACATATGCACACACAGGCATAAACACACACACAAACACCAGTCATCCAAGGGCACTATCTCTGAATCACTTCAGCCACAAAGTCATCGATAAATAACGTGACAATAGGCCCACGGGAACCCGATGGCCGCCCTTGAAACGCACCCATCGATGTTGAGTCTCTTTTTGCCAAGGTTCCTCTTCTCCCGAGACCGTTCCACACCGTATCGCTCCAATCTCTTCCAGGTCTTCTTCTTGGTCTCGCTTCCCCTCACTCCAGGAGTAATTTAGGAGTGACAATAAAGGGGGAAAGATGGGATAATAACTAAAGTGAGGGCGAGGGGAGCGGTGAATAATGCAAACAATAAAAGTTGATAAAATCGCTCATAGACAGGAGCGATCAAACATGTCTGTGGATTTGGGCGGCAAGAAGAGGAACTCTAACGTTCAATATTGTAGTCCGTAATTCAACTATTTCCAACTGCGCATCCGAGGGTGTTATTGTCTGAACCCATTTCTCACCAAATGCACGACAGAGAAGTGAGTGAAGTAACCAAATGTTAGAAAGAACAAGTAAAAGTGCCTATTGATACAAAAGGCGTTAGCTTGATTAACTTTGTTCAAATTCTTCATGTATGAACAAATTGTTATCTCAAGATAGGATGACCAGAGAGAAAAAAGAGAAGAAATAAAAACATCGAAGTCGTCTTCAGCAATACGAATACACAAACGTTGGCGGTTTTTTTTCTTCTATTTTTATCTATCTATTCATTTACCTACTCTTTTATTTATTTATTTTTCAGTCTCACGACGGCAGCTTTACACAGAGGATCTGGGAAAGATATCACACACTGAAGAATATGCATATATTGTTAGCTGGATGTTTATACAAACTCATACCGCCCTTTATTCAGGCGCAACCTGCATTCTCCTCACCCTTTCTCATAAAGAATGTTTTGTTTTCAAAATGTTTTACGTGTGCATGTGTGTATAAGAGAGAAAGAGGCCTTTGTGAAGGTGAGGGAAAGAAAACGAGGGAACGGAAGATTGAAAGAACGGGAAATTGAAACAAAAGAGAGACAAAGATAGAGAGATAGAGAGAGAGAGAGAGAGAGAAAGAGAGAGAGGCAGAGATACAAAGAGATAAAGAAAGAGGAGAGAGAGGAGAGGAGAAAGAGGGAGGAGAGGAGAGAAGAGAAAGAGGAGAGGTGAGAGTGGTGAGAAAGATGTGAGAGAGATGAGAGAGAGGAAGAAAGAGAAAGAGGGAGAACGAAAGAGACAAGGAGACACGAGGAGAGAGGAGGACAGAGGAGAGTGAAAGACATACAGAGAGAGAGAGAGAGAGAGAGAGAGAGAGAGAGAGAGAGAGAGAGAGAGAGAGAGAGAGAGAGAGAAAGAGGGAGGGGGAGAAAGATAGAAAGAGAGAGAACGAGAGAAAGAGAGAAATGTGTAGGGACGAGAGAGGCAAAGAGAAACAGAAACAGAAAATATAATGAAAATATGAAAGTGTAAGAGGAAGAGGAAGAGAGACAGATTGAAAGAGAAACAGACTGACAGACAAAAAACAGGTATATAGATAAATAGAGATATATATATATATATATATATATATATATATATATATATACATATACATATTTATAAACCCACCTACCTCACACACCCCACCACTACCCACACACACGCACTCACACACGTATGTATATGTACATTATATATATATATATATATATATATATATATATATATATATACAGTATATATATATATATATATATATATACAGTATATATATACAGAGAAAGAGTGATAAAAGGAACAGACACACAGACAGACTGACACAAAGATAGGAAGAAAGACATTGGGAGGGAGAGGAAGGGAGAGAGGCACACACACAAACACACACACACAGATGGAGAAAAATTAGAAAGAGAACAAAAGAGAGAGAACATAAGAACATAATAATGAAGTAGACTGCAAGAGATCATAAGGCCTACACTAGGTAGCTCCACACACACACAGAGACAGAGAGAGACATGGAGAGAAATAGAGAGAGAAAGAAAGAGAACAAGAGATAGAGATAGATAGATAGATAGATAGAGAGAGAGAGAAAGGAGTGAAGATGCAAAGAGAAACAGAAACAGAAAACATATAGAAGGAAATGAAAGAGAAAGAGGAAGAGAGAGACATATAAAAAGAAAAGCACACACAAAAAAGTTAGATAAATAGATGGATAGAAGGGGATGCAGAAAAACAGACATACAGAGAGAGAGAGAGAGAGAGAGAGAGAGAGAGAGAGAGAGAGAGAGAGAGAGAGAGAGAGAGAGAGAGAGAGAGAGAGAGAGAGAGAGAGAGAGAGAGAGAGAGAGAGAGAGAGAGAGAGAGAGAGAGAGAGAGAGAGAGAGAGAGAGAGTGTGAGGGAGATAGCAAGGGACAGAGAGACACACATGCAATCAGACAGAAATAGGAACAAGATAATGAGAGAAATAGGAAAAGAGAAAGAGAGAGAGAGAGAGAGAGAGAGAGAGAGAGAGAGAGAGAGAGAGAGAGAGAGAGAGAGAGAGAGAGAGAGAGAGAGAGAGAGGTGAGAGAGAAAGATAGAGATAGAGAGAGTCTTGTTCGTGTGAGTGTTATTGTGTGTATCCTTGTGTGTTTACGCGTGTTTATGTGTATGTGCGCGTCGCTTGTGGGTATACACTGGTCTGTGCGAGTACATCAATATGTGCATTGTGCCCGTGTGTTTGTGTGTGTGTGTGTGTGTGTGTGTGTGTGTGTGTGTGTGTGTGTGTGTGTGTGTGTGCATGTGTGTGTGCATGTGTGTGTGCATGTGTCTGTGCATGTGTTTGTGCATGTGTGCGTGTATGTGTGCGTGTATGTGTGTGCATACCTGTTTGTGTGTGTGTACCTGTGTGTTTGTGTATGTGTACCTGTGTGTTTGTGTATGTATGTGTGTGTGTGTGTGTGTGTGTGTGTGTGTGTGTGTGTGTGTGTGTGTGTGTGTGTGTGTGTGTGTGTGTGTGTGTGTGTGTGGGTGAGTGTACGAATAAATTAAATTGCATGCATTTCTTTTGTATATACAAATATACGTGCATGCGAACTTGTATACATTGTTGTACACAGCCGCCTTGGCTTGGGCACGGCTCCTTGTGTACATTTGGAGAAGCTTGTTCCAGAATCGACCAACAACAAGCCATATGGGCGGTTAATATCATAACCAGCAAGTGTGGCTAGCGGCTACCAACAAGAGGAAGAAGTTTGCCAGCCGCTCTAATTGTCCCCAAGAAATAAGACAAAAGACGACCAAATAAAATGCACTAGACAGCGGAGTCCATGTGTGTGTATGTTTGGGTTCAGGTAGGTGGGTGTTGTGGCTGTGTTCGGACGCACGGCGTTGGCTTTGGCTAGAGATTTACAATGGGAGTTTTCTACCGGCTGAATGAAATAGCATGTCAACAAATAAAACAAAAAATACTAACTAGCTACATACATTTTCCAAATATTTACTTCACTAAGAAATGGTCACCTGTCGTTAATTGTTTACCACACGAAAACCTATGAAGCGCCCCACAGTAATGTAAATGTTCACTCCGCGAGAGTGTCAAGTTAGCTTTTGCCAAATGAAATAAAAGAGCAGCAACGAATGACAAAATAGAACGCATGAAAAGACCGTCACAGCAGATAGGGAAGACAAAGAGAAAAGGGAAGGGGAAGAGGAAGGGCAAGAAGAAGGGTAAGAGGAAAGGAAACAAGTAGGGAAGGATAAGAGGAAGAGCAAGGGAAATAGGATTATGCTAGGGAAAGAATAAGGGGAAGAGGAAGAAAGAAAGAATGGGAAGAAGAGGAAGATGAAAGAGAAGAGGCTGAGAAAGAATGAGGGGAAGGGAAGAGGTGAGTGGAAAGGGAAATGGAGAGGGAAGTGGAAAGAGAAGTGGAAAGGGGGAATGGAAGAGAAGAGGGAAGAGGGACATTATTAATGGCAACTGCCACAACTGTCATATGATAACACTGACACGGCTGGCCCACTTCAAAGATGAACACTTCTGTTTCATATATATATATATATATATATATATATATATATATATATAATATTTATATATATATATATATATATATATATATATATATATATGTGTGTGTGTGTGTGTGTGTGTGTGTGTGTGTGTGTGTGTGTGTGTGTGTGCGTGTGTGTGTGTGTAATAAAACCACTTGGAAAATACTTTCCAAATGGTTTTATTACACATTTTGTGAATCACATGTTTTTGTGATTTATTCTCATATATATACACACACACATACACCCACGCGCACACACATATCCAAACACAATACTAGAATAGCCAACCTATCCACACCAGGGACACGTAGGTGTAAGAAACAAGAAAAACAAACAAATATGCTCGTACCTGTGAGGAGGTCTGTTGAACCGTATCTGGCGACCGGCCTTAAAGAGAGACGCAACAGAAGCGGAGACCCCGTCTCCAGGTACATCTGATCACATTAACACTAAGTCTGGGCGGAGTAACAGAGTCCGAACACTAATGTAGTCGCCGAGGACGGGAAGGAAATGCCAAAAATTTAGAATTCAATCCACTCTTCCATTTTTTCAATACGTAGTCCTCTCCTTACCTGAATAAAATCAATTGGTCTCAGCCTGAGTAGAAGTTCCTCGAGCATGACTATCCCTTTATTTTTCATCCAGATTTTTTCCTACTTTGTTTTGGTTTGTCCCAAAGAATGCTATACTTCCAAGACAAACTTGCCGTAAGCCCTAACGGGCCGGAAAAGTAAAAGAACTTCTCCCTCAGTTCAACTATTATGTCCCTATAGATGGAGCTCGCGGAGCCATGCCAAGTAGAGAAGGGTAGCGTGCTCCAGACCCGAGAGGCGGAAGTGCAGCTAATAGTGTAAGCGGCAGGAGTAGGATGGCCTTAATGGGGATGAGAGATGGGCAAGGTAATGCCACGCGCCGAGGCAAGTGCCTCGCGGTGCCACCTGGGAATAGGCGGAGTGGAGTGAGACGGAAGCGTGGTCGAGACAGGTGGTGTAGGTGGAGAAACAAGGTCACTGTCGCTTTGCTAAAAGGATACGGGTTTCAAAAAATGAATTTCCGTTCACATTTTATCGAATAACGAGAGCAAATAAGTGATTTGTTTTGTTTATTCGTGGCAAGCTGTAACATAACAGTTTTCTCCATCCCAGCAACCAGACACCAATACTATACATCAAAGAGTCGAGTAACTTGTTTTCTTAACTGTACAAGAGGGAATACTTGGGTTGGCGAAGACTCGACGGGGAAGAAAATACGAGGAGGAGGAAGAATAACTGTGACAATGGGTATCTGTGGATTGGGGAAATGGATTAGGGTAAAGGATTGGGCGGTTGGGATAGTACCATGATAAGCGTGTCGTTGAAAGAGATGAGACAGGGAACAGGAAAAAGTAAAAGAGATAAAGATAAGGACAAGAACAAGCATAAGAATAAAGATAAAGATAAGAATAATAGTGATTATGATAATGACAGTGATATAGTGATGGGTGAGGTGGGTTATCTGAAAGGAATTGGCTGATGGTCTGAACATGTGCGAGAGGGACTTGGGAGTTCTGGTGAGTCCTGACCTCAAATCCAGGAAACAGTGCATTAGCACCAAGGTCAGAGCTAACAGAGCATTAGCTTTCATTGCTAGGACGGATACGAATAGAAGTGCAGAAGTTATTATCAAACTATCTAGCGTTAATATGACTATCCTTGACTATGGAATACAGTTTTGGTCTCCATCCTGTCGAATGGATATCAGTTCAATAGAATCAGTATAGAGGAGAATGACCAAAATAACACCTGGATTGAGAAATGTACGAGTTCGGGGTAAACTAATAGAGGTGTTCAGGTGGATCAAAGGCTTCAACAAGGGTAACTCAATCAAGGTCATCATATGAAGACAACAGGGTAGGACTCGCAGTATTGGATTTAAGTTAAACAAATTTAGATTTAAGATGGATATAGACAGGAACTGCTTTACCAATGGAGTAGTCAACGAATGGAATAGACTCAGTAACTATGTAGTAGCGAGCGCTGGGAATATCGGCTGTTTTAAGAAAAGGTTAGATAACTTTATAGATGGGGATGACAGGTGGTAATGGACATAAAACTGCCTAGTGGAGGCCTTACGCTCTCCTGCACATACATATATGTACATATATACACATGTATATATATATATATATATATATATATATATATGTATATATATATATATG
>NC_134818.1:21262692-21265192 GCF_046742065.1 Oratosquilla oratoria | reverse complement strand
TCAGAAGAACCGGTTACTGAAACGGGGGGGGGGTATGGGGAGAGGAGAGAATGGGTGAAAACAGGAGGAAATGGAGGAAATTGAGTGTGGTGACTTCCACGGCAGTCAAGTGACATAAAAGGTTGGTTGAGTCGCCCTGAGACGCCATGGGGGTCATAGGGTACGTTAGGGTAAATGGGTGGATGGTTAAGAAAACGTGTCCGAAGGGGGTGAAAAGTGTGAAGAATACTGACAAATGTACGGAAGAGTAGAACAGTGCGAAAAAGTGGCATAAAACGAAACAGTCCACTTGCATGTGGAAGGCTATAAACGTTCCATAGACTCAATGCACATTGAAACCCAAATGCACCAAAAGTGTGCGAAAGCTCCCAAGCGGAGTTAATTGATGTGGTCAAGCCTAATGCTGGAAGGTATGAAAGGATGTAAAGCTACGAAAGGGTAAGAAAGTTCGACAAAGTTTTCCTCGAACGCGGGCAGTGGCGTGAAAGGATGGGATGGTGCCATTGGGTCCAGAGAACGAGTAAGAGACTCTACAGTATACTACGAAGAGATTCCATTGAGTAAATTAATACGAAAGAAATGTGGTTCCGCATTGTAACGAGAATCCAAAAGAAGCAGCGAATTTTCCACTGGCTGAGAGTTCTCGAGAAAGAGACTCCCACGGATACAAAGGTTCCAGAGGGCAAATTTCAAGAAAGACTTCTCGAAGTGAAAGAATTTCGTAACTTGAAATAGTTCCACATAACGTCAAAATTCAACAATGTGGACGGGCTCCACGGAAAAGGGATTTCAACGAATGAGTGTAAGGGTTCTATAGAGCGTGAGAGTTCTTCGGGATAGAAGGATGAACAAAGTGTGAGGAGTTCCTGAGAATCAATGATTCCATAGAGTATGACAGTTTTGTAAGGATGGAGTGAAAGGATTCCATCCCAGGTGGAGCAAGATGGACGGGAAAAAAAAACAGGCAAGGAGAGGAAGGAATACTTAAGGAAAGAGGAAGCGAATTGAATGGGAGAGATATGTGGAGAGGTGGAAAAAAGTTAGAGAGGTCTAGAGAGATGCAGAGATATGTTGTGAAGTGAAGAGAGGCAGACAGAACCAGAGAAAAGAGGCAGAGAGGTAAAGATAGGCAGAGAAAAAGAGAAGCAGAGAGGTAAAGACAGGCAGAGAAAAAGAGAGGTAGACAGGGCCAAAGGAAAGTGGAGAGAGGTGAAAAGAGGTGGATATAAAAAGAGACAGAGAGAGGCAGAGAGAAATACAGAGAAACAGAAAGACTTAGAGAGAGGCAGAGTGAAGCAGGGAGAGGCATAAAGAGGTGGAGAGAGAGGAGGAGAGAGGTGGAGAGAGAAACAGGGCGAGAGGAGAGAGGGGTCAAGGAGTCTGCGGGACGATGGAGTTGGATTTTGTAACGCTCCCCATGTTCCTCCCCGGGCATTCACTCGGGACCTTCGGACGTGTGCAGAATCTGACTGACTCTGGCCGAATACATGCATAGGGCTACGCCCCGCGCCTGACCTCTTCAACAATGTGGAATACCCCATACATTTCGACCTGCCTATTGTACATACACTGTCCTCTCTGTCGAAATATCCAAGATAGATTTAGTTGGAGGAACAATATTTTTGTGATTTTTTTTAACGTAATGATGAATTTATTTTATGAAATGTACATAAGTACAAGTACCCCGCTTCATAGCACATTTCATAATTAATAGATCGAGAGGAGGAGGGAATGGAGAGAGAAAGAGAGAAAGAAAGAGAGAAAGAGAGAGAGAGACAAACGGAGAGAGGGAGAGAGAAAGAAAGAAAAAGAACAAGAGAGAGAAAGAGAGAGAGAGACAAACAGAGAGAGGGAGAAAGAAAAAGAACAAGAGAGAGAAAGAGAGAAAGGGAAAAAGACAAAAAGACAAAGGGAGAAAGAGAGAGAAAGAGAGAGGAGAGAGAGAGAGATAAAGGGAGAAAGACAAAAAGAGACAAAGAAAGAGAGAGAGAGATAGAGATAGAGAGAGATAGAGAGAGAAGAGAGAGAGAGAGAGATATAAAGGGAGAAAGACAAAGAGAGACAAAGGGAGAGAGAGAGAGAGAGAGAGAGAGAGAGAGAGAGAGAGAGAGAGAGAGAGAGAGAGAGAGAGAGAGAGAGAGAGAGAGAGAGAGGGAGGGGGAGGGGAGACAGAGGGAGAGAGATAAAGGGAGAAAGACAAAGAGAGACAAAGAGAGAGAGAGAGAGAGAGAGAGAGAGAGAGAGAGGGGAGAGAGAGACAGAGGGAGAAAAACAAAGAGACACAAAGGGAGGGAGAGAGAGAGAGAGAGAGAGAGAGAGAGAGAGAGAGAGAGAGAGAGAGAGAGAGAGAGAGAGAGAGAGAGAGAGAGAGTGTCTGAAGGCGCTATGCTGTGGTCACACCCCTTTTGCTCTTGTCTATGTGCCTAGACAGCCAATGTGAGTTACAGTCATCGGTTGCAGTCGAAGGGAGAACTATTCTCTGAACACCATAATAACAAGG
>NC_134818.1:21250192-21252692 GCF_046742065.1 Oratosquilla oratoria | reverse complement strand
CTGTCAAGTGACTTGATAAAGCCCCAATGAGCAAAAATTTACCAAATGCAATTTTGATATATACTTTTTCTCTCTAAAATTTTCGTCCATATTTCAGACCTAATTGAATTTTCAAAATCTTTCGCTCAGGTGTACACTTTTCACTTTTCCTTATTTTGATCATACATTTTTATCATCTAGCGTACATTGTAAGTTTACAATAATAAATACTCTATCACCCTAATCTTTTGTTATTTATCACTCATATTTCACATTATATATATAATCTTTTTATATATAGACCTCAGATCTTCGTTCTAATTCTTCATATCTATTTTACGAATTATATTTCAGCATCTGATAATTTCCATTTAGGGAGGGGGCGATAGCAGTCGCCACAGACAAGATAAAATTAGTTAAAGTAACCCTTTTGTTAAGGATAACACTTTCATTAACTACTCTGGTTTAAAATTTGTTAGTTTACAGGAGTGGTAACGTCATGAAATTGAAGAGATTGAAATGATTTTCCAAAATGTTTGGTCCACTTTTTTTTTTCTAACTTCTTCACATTTTGTCTTTATTACCAAGAGCTTTGTACCAAGAGCTTTTTCCTCCTTATAAGGGAAGTAGCTAAGTCAACGGGACGCACCTTTTCCCACCCATTCCACTCCCATCCACTACCCTTTCCTCCCTCTCATCTTAGCTCCTCATGGATGACGGGTCATCCCTGTATCCCACCAAATACCCTGGGTCAAACGCAAAGCAGCAAGACATAGTATATATATATATATTTTTTTTTTTTCAGAAACCACCGTGAAATTGAAAAAACCTGATACCAAACGTTTTCATCTATCTAAGAAACCTTTGAAGATGTCTTAAATAGACGAAAACGTTCGGTATCCTTCTTTTACAGTTTCCCGGTGGTTTATGCAAAAATAGTTTATCACGTGTGTTTTGTGATTTCTTTGCATATATATATATATATATATATATATATATATATATATATATATATATATATAAATAAATTGACCTTGGTCTATACATCAGATCCCCTCCTCTATATAAGCTCATGTTCGAATGTACTCGACTGTCATTTCTTCATTTTGTAAGTAATCTTCCCCAGTTGCCTTATATCATTATAACATCTTAAATATTTGTGTTCAGACATGTATGTTTGTGTTTTTGTACTTTCTAGATTTTTCCTGAAGATGTCTCTATGTAGATGAAACGTTGATTATTAAAACGGATGGTTTTGGTGATTTTGTCCTGGCTCATCCTATCTAAAGATAGTAGATAACAGATAATAGATAATAGCAAAAGATGAAAGACGAGTGATGAATAGCAAATAAATAATTATTTAGTAAATGAATAAACGAAGAAGTAAATAGATAAATAAAGAAAAATAATAGCAAAGCTTGTATTCTTAAATGAAAATGTGGGGAACGCAAGACCACACAGACCGCATTCAGGTGCGGACCATATAATCAGAGAAAAAACGATGTATATTTGCATGGCTTTGTATCCCCCCATTTCTATTTAAACATACGGTAGTAAGGGTTTCACAAACCGAGGAAGAGAAGAAAAAATTGGGCAGAAATAGCAGAAGACGTTCAAAATAAGGTAACAAGAAATGAAAATGAGGAGCCAAGACGCGGGAACAAAGGAAATAATTAGATAAGAAGGACGAAAGATAAAGAAATGGGATGATTTGAGTAAAAAGAATAGGTTGAAAGAGAAACGTTAAAGAAGAAACAACGTAAATAATTTTCAATGAAATAATAAAAAAGGTAAACCACACGAATGAAGAAAAGGGAAAGTCAGAAGCAAAATGGAAAAAAAAAGAACAGGAAGAACAAGGTAAAGAACAAATGTATATGAGAGGTGAATCTTGACTCCCACGGGGAAGAGGGAGAACGATGAAGAGGAGAAGGATGAGGAGAAAGCGGAGTAGAAAGAAGAGGAGGGAGAGGAACAGGACCAGGGAATGGAAGAGGTAGAAGAAGAGTAGAAAGAATAGGAGGAGGAACAGGACAAGGAAATAGAAGAGGAGAAAGAAGAATTGAAAGAATAGAAGAGGAAACAGGACAAGGAGAAGAAAGAGGAGGAAGAAGAGTAGAAAGAATAGGGGGAGGGACAGGACAAGGAAATACAAGAGGAGGAAGAAGAATAGAAAAAAGAGGAGGAACTGGACAAGAAAGAAGATAAGGAAGAGTAGTAGAAAAAAGAGGAGGAACAGGACAAGTAGAAGGAAGAGGATGAGGTCAAAGAGGTGAAGGAGAGGAGGAGGAGGAAGTGAAGAATAAGCAAGAAGAAGAGAAAAAAATAGATAAAATAGATGGAGGAGGAAGACCAGAAGGAACTGCAGAAGGAAAAGAGGAGAAATTGGAGCAGGTGCAGGAGGAAAGAGAGAAGGAGGAGGAAGAACAAGGAAGAGGAGGAAGAGTAAAAGGATGAGGAGGAAGAGGAGGAGGAGGAGGAGGAGGAGAAGGAAGAGGGTAAGGTGTGAGAGGGGAGAAAA